>NC_045549.1:49836437-50136437 GCF_009769535.1 Thamnophis elegans
GCTGTTTGCTGTTGGTATATTGCTTTAATTGACTGTAAAAAATTATCTCCTATCTGCATTTTTTGCAATATCTTCAGCAGAAATTGCCAGTTAACTCGATCAAAGGCCTTCTCAGCATCCAAAAATATAAACGCAGCAGGGATCTGGTTGTTCTTTCCCAAATATTCTAATGCATTAATAATTAATCTGACATTACTTTTCATCTGTCTCCCTTGTATAAAACCTGTTTGGTCCGTATGTATCAATTGTTGAATGACCAACATTAACCTATTTGCTAATATTTTAGTAAAAATTTTATAATCTACATTCAGTAATGAAATGGGTCTATAATTTTTGGGTTGAGTAGTATCTTGATCTTCTTTGGGTATCAAAGATATAAACGCTGTCTTCCAAGATGGAGGGACTTTACCTTCCGTTTGAATCATATTAAATAATTCTCTAAGAGGTTCTACCATTTCTAACTGTAAGTTTTTGTAGTAAACCGCTGTCAAGCCATCTGTACCTGGTGCTTTCCCTGGCTTTAATTGCTTAATTACCTGCAGGATTTCCCCCGAGGTTATTGGTTGATTCAATTTTTGCCTGTGTTCTTCTCTAACTGAAGGTATTTTCTCCTTGTCTAAATATTTGTCTATGTCTAAACCATTAATTTTATCCCCTTTATACAGTTCTGTAAAAAATTCCCAGAAAGCCTTTTGAATCTCTTCCTGTTGGAACACCTCCTTCCCTCTGTAAATCAGTTTAGATATATTTCGAGTTTTCCTTTTTTTCCTAATCTGATAAGCTAACCATCTGCCAGGTTTGTTTGCATTACAAAAAGTATTGTGTTTTGCATATAATAAATTAGTAGCTACCTGGTCAGAGATCAACATGTCAAATTGAGATTTTAATATGTTAATAGCTTCCTTAACCTTTGTATCGTCTGGTTTCCTTGTTAACTCCAGCTCTTTTCTCTTAATTTCCTCTTCCAGTTCTGTTCGTTTTAGCCCTTGCTTATTTCTATGTGTTTTATTTATATTCATCAAAACTCCTCTCATATACGCTTTGCTTGCATCCCATACAAATTCCATAGATGTACCCTTATTCATATTCAAAACAAAATATTCAGATAGTAATTTTTTACAATCATTAATATAGTTTTCATATCTAAATAAATTTTCATTCAGTCTCCAAAACCTTCTTGCCTGCACTACCCTTCCCAACTCCATCCAAACTGGGTTATGGTCCGAAAGGACTCTAGCTGCAATCTTTGTTTTCTTGACCCTAGAAAGCAAATCATTAGTGGTTAGAATAAAATCGATCCTTGAAAGGGATTGATGCCTGTCCGAGAAGAAAGTGAAGTCATATTCCTCTGCATTTCTTTCTCGCCAGATATCTCTCAATTCAAAATCATCCATAATGTCAAAGAAAGATTTGGGTAACTTTGCTCGCATCTTGGTATTTAGGCGGGAAATCTTCTTATCTCTCTTAGTGTCTATCACTCCATTCCAGTCACCCAATAGTATACAGGAACTATAGTCCCACTGTACTAATTTAGCATGAAGATTTCTATAGAATCTATCTTGCTGTTGATTGGGAGCATAAATTCCCAAAAGTAATGTCTTTTTCCCTTCTAAGATTAAGTCTAAAGCAATATATCTTCCGAAAGGATCTGCTTCTATTAATTCAGCTTTCATATCTTTTCTTAAGTATACAACTATACCATTCTTCTTTTCCATAGCAGAAGCTGCAAAATGTTGACCAAGTTTTGAGTTGATCAAATATTTTTGATCAGTTGACTTGATGTGAGTTTCTTGCAAACAAATTACATCGTTCTTAAACTGTTTAAGATAATGAAATATTTTCTTCCTCTTCTGTGGAGAGTTCAGTCCGTTGACATTCCATGTTAAAATCTTAGTTGTCATCTTTGGTTGGTTGAAGCATTTTTAGAGCTTCCTGCACGGCCTGTTTAACCTTAGGTCTAGCTCCTCCCACTGCTTCCAGATTTGTTGTTGTAGTTCCTTGATCGATGGCCGATGATTGTTGATGCTGTTGCCTCTTAGCTTGTTTCTCCATACGTCTAGTAGTCATGCGGCTAGGTCTTGGTTCCATAGCACCTTGCACTTCTAGAGAAGAGAGATGCTCCATCTTGTCTGGTGGTTGTGTAGTTTGCTGTCTATCCTGTCCTTCTTGTGGTCTTTCTCTAGGTCCAGATGGTGCAGGGTGTCCGGCCTTCAATATATTATAATAAAAATCTCGGGCTTTCCATACAGAGTTGAGGCGGTACCTTTGCTTATCAAATGTAAATATGATGCCAAATGGTGCATCCCATCTATACTGTATCTGACGATTTCTGAGTTCTTCGACCAAAAAAGCGTAGTCTCTTCTGGCTCTTAACATTTGAGGTGGTATCTCTTTCAAAACAGCCAGGTCTTGACCGCCAATTTGAAGCTTAGTGTTATAAGACGCTTGCAGTACCATATTTCTGAACTCTCTTGTAGTAAAATATATAACGATGTCTCGAGGAAGCTGCTTCTGCTTTGCCAGCCAGGAGTTAACGCGGTAAGCTTTGTCAATTTGCCAGCCTTGGTTGGTCCCTGGTCTTCCCATCAGGCGGTCAAAAGCTTCCGATAGGATCTGTTTCAGGTTCTCCTGTTTCTCCTCACGCAGCCCCCTTACTCTTAATGCGAACTCCATTTGTCGGTACTGTATCATAATAATTTCTTTTTCAGCATTTTCCACTTTTTGTTCCACCACCTCTGTTTTCAATGTCAAGTTAGCATTGGCATCATTAAGAACCTCTAGAGTATCTTCCACTCCAGAAATATGTTCTGTTAATACAGTTACAAGACTCAGCATGTCGTCTCTAATTTTATCAACCTTAGCCTCAAATTTCTCATACAACTCCTGTTTAAGTCCTTTTATTTCACTTTTAATTTCACTTTTAATTTCTTCTTTCATTTCTTTTATTTCCTCTTTTCTCTCCTCTCTATTATCTCTAAATTTATCTTCCATTTTAATTGTCTGTGCATTAAGAGCCTCGCTTAGATTACTCAGAAAAAATTCTTTCGTTAACACATCCCCAGCAAGGGGCGTAGGAAGCGGAGGCTGCAGCTTTGTACCAGGCACTGAGGATGTGCCCCTGGAAGTAGAGGGTGACGACTTCAAGTTAATATTTGGTTTTGAGGCCATTTCAAAATTTGTCTGCCTGCAGTTAATAAAACTCTATTGCCTAAATATGCAGCTTTAAGTAAAGAGGCTTTTATTTTGAAGTTTAAGGCTTGGCAAAAGTTTCAGTGAGTAAACATTGTAACAAGACCGTTCAACAGATTCATCACCATTTAACTTCCAAATAAGCAAAGTTAATGAAGGAGTAAAATTCTTCTATTGTGAAACCAAAACATGTGATAAGCTATCTCTTTTGTTTTGAATTCTTTTGAAGTCTTGTGAGAATTAGCAAAAAGTGTTCGTTATTACCGGAGAAACCAGCCTGCTCGACGCCATTTTAAAAGCCTCTGAGTAAATAATTTTTCGGAGGAGAAAAAGAGAAGAAGCTAAAATGTTGATAAGCAATTATTGTCCTCGCAGTAAACGGATTCAGCTCGTGATAAGATTAAATCAAACAAAACTTAGAGCAGAGTGGGAGAGACCTACTTTGTCCTGCACAAGGCAGTTTGAAGTTCCCAGCACGGACAGCCGTTCTGCCTTGGGCTAGCCCCCCTTTCCTTGCAAGCACAAAAGCTGCAAAAACCGAAGAGCATTTGCCAGCAAAACAGTTTCTTCTTTCCCTCTTGCCTGAAGGATAAGAAAACCTGATAAGACGTCAGATGGAAGATCCTCTAATCAGGTACGTAGCCAGGAATTCGGAGGCAGCTGATTTTTTGCTGCTTCCACCAGTAAGCTCCTCCCAGGATGCTATTATTTATTAACATCCTGCCTGAGCCTGGTATCTCCGGCAGGAAGTCTGGTCAAGCGCCGTCTGAGCCAGAAAAGTGACGTTCAAGAAAATAAAGAAAAGATGCAGCCGCCTGGTGCATCTTATGGCAAGCTTTCAGCCATCTTGTCCTCTGATTTTAATCCCTCTAAACGCTCGGGAGGAAGAACAGAGGAAGAGGTGAGGGCCTGCACCGGAGCGTCTACGGGGGTAATTTTAATAAATCCTCCAAGCTCAGCTCCAAGGTATACAACCTCTTATCACTGCCACTGGGGATGGAAAGAGTCCCTTGGTTGCACCCACTTTCTATTTATTATGCCCAAAAATAACTTTGGAGCAAGTAGAATCTCGTGAGTCTGGACAGGTTCATCGAAAAGGCCCTCAATAGGATCTTCAGGATCTGTGTTACTCTGTTGTGGATCAGGATCACCCATGCGGATAGAAGCCTTAGCTTTGTTTAAAATAGATTTAAACATAGTGTGTTTAAAAAGGCCCGTGAACGCGGGCTTATCAGGAACCTCCCCTTCATTGCCTGACAAGTCTTCTTCTGCTACTATCTGCCTAAAGGATCTGCCTATCCTCCGCTGGATGGGTCCCCGTCACAGCAGGAGTCAGGGGCCTCTCTGGGATAGGGTCAGCCTCCATGTCTGAAAGGCAATCAAACAATCCTGCAGCCTAGCTATGGATGGCCCTGGAGAGCCCTCATTACCCAGGGTGATGTCAGGAGATAAATCATGGCTTTCCTCTTCGCTTTCTGAAATGGGGTGGCTCACTCTAACCTGAGGACCAGGAGTTGAGTAGGCCATATGTTGGGTTTTCTCAGATTGTTTTTCCAAGGCTTTCTGGCATCGGATAGCCTCCGTATCCTGCCCCTTGGATTGCCCTTTGCCTTTGGCATGAGTAGGCCTAACCACACGTATGGCTTTCCTAGCAGCTCTGCCTGCCTCTCTGGAGTAGGCCCTGAAATAGGTGCTGATAGAGGGGCCTGGCTGATCGGAGTCCTCCACACGTCCAGACTGGGACATTATGGCAATATCAGCACTTCCTCAGATGGGCAGGATTGCTCCACTCACCACCGTTGCAATCGTGGAAGGAATAACAGGGAAAGCAAATTGCCTCAGAAGCTTGCCACACAGAGTTCAGTAAAAAGTGGCTGCTCCGTTGTCGTTTGGGCGTGAACCGAAAGCAGCTCCCAGAGCCCACACAGATAGAGAAATGGCTTGCGTGGCCATCGGCGAAGTCAGGCAAGAACGGGTCACAACAGGCTGTTTGCACAAGTGGCAGCTAGAAATGGCCACCGTGCCTCCAAAGCAGCCTGCCAAACCCCTCCACCAGCTGACAAAAATCCGCCAAAGCCGGTGGCAGCAAAAAACCTTATCTTGGGCTCCCCACAACCTCCATGAGGTCTATGCTGTCACCGGGTACATGGGCATCGGCACTCCAACCCACATGCGACCCCGTAAGTCGGACCCAACAGCTCTCAGCGCCCGAGGGAATCCCAGGTACACTGCGTAGCCAATAGAAGGAAATTTAAAAATGAAAGAGCCCTCCAAGCCTGCTCTTAAAAGAAAACACAAAATTAAAGAGGAAAACTGAGAAGAGAAAATTCAAATAAAATTCAAAAAAAGGTTGGAGTCCAAGCAATGTTCTAGACTGCTGGAAAAACTTTAGATACATCTACTGGGCTAGACTGAATTGAAAAACTGAGTCTTGCACAGAACCAGAGGCATGGCTAAAGATTTCCAATTCAGTCCTAGACAAATAGGCAGGATTTAACCCATTGTTGGTCTCTCCAAGCAGCGCACAGGAGAAAGTAAAGGTTCCCCTCACACATATGTGCTAGTCGTTCCTGACTCTAGGGAGCAGTGCTCATCTTCATTTCAAAGCCAAAGAGCCAGCACTGTCTGAAGACGTCACCGTGGTCATGTGGCCAAGCATAACTAAACGCCAAAGGCACATGAAACATTGTTACCTTCCTACCAAAGGTGGTCCCTATTTTTCTACTTTCATTTTTTATGTGTGTTTGAACTGCTAGGTTGGCAGAAGCTGGGGCAAGTAACGGGAGCTCACTACATTATGTGGCGCTTAGCCACGGAGCCACCACTTAATCTGGATATACGGTATAATACTGTTTATAAAAAATTTTTGATACCTATTTTTCTAGAGAAGCTTCATTTTTATTTTCTTTACTTCCTATTTACTTTCTTATTTAAAAAATAATAGTCAAGCATTGATGAGATATCAAATTTTGTTTAAATCAATGTACCTAAGTAATAAAATGTATTCTTGCATTATCTGGATCTATGCTATAATGTAAACATTGCTTGATATCAACAAATATTTTACAAATAATTACATTTGAGAATTCTTATAATTTACATAGTGTGAGAAAGCCATAAATTAATGTACCTAAGTCTGTTATGTACATAAAATTATTTTTAGTCTCCTTATAGATATTGTCTCTTAACAGCAGCATGGTATTGTATGTGCAAAATTCACCTTATGACAGGAAAATTGCATGTTAATGTTATTTCTAATATTATTTTTTGGGGGAAAAGTCTTTTTTCATAAAAAGCATGCCCTGAATTGACAACATAATTTCTTGTCATTGGCATATATATTAAACCATTCTGAGTATTTGCTATCAAATGAACATTCTAATGAAGGAATGTGGAGAGAAGACAGAATTCTTCGGGGATAATTCCTTAGCTATTTAATTTGACATTTTCAACTCAGCACATGGAAAATACTGATTCCTAATATAATTTCATTTTCTGAATAAGGCATTGTTAAAATGAATTAAAGGAATAAATCTATTTCATAGCACAATACCAATAAAATGATAAATAAGACATCATTAAATTGCTAAAAAAAATCACCAAAAGCAAATATTAAAACAAAATATTTTTTGAAAAAAGCTTGGAAAAAATGTTAAAGTTATCTGAAAATATTATAGAGCCCAGTAAAAATTGATAGGACTTAATTCCTAAATCAGGACTTTGCCCAGGACTTTGTTGAAAGGATACAAGCCAGACAAACCTGCTGTGAACAAGACTAATTAGAAGTAAACTTGCACAACAATTATAACAGATTTCTTTAACTACATATGTATAATACATGTGTATTTTACTTGATAGCTGAGAAAGGAAGCATATGAAAATTTAGTATGATCACTATCGTAATGTACTTCGAATACACTGCATTCACCAAATATAATATCAGTTTTGAAGAATACAATATTTAACATATAAAAAAAGCATATGGATATCTTTTATTGCTTTATTTCTACAGAACTCTTTGAAAATATGAATGATCATATGCTCTCCAACCAACTTATAATGAACTACATCATTTATTTATATAAAGAACAATATCTTAAAAATCTATCACATCCTCAAATTTTTTAAAGTTAAAAAAATCCACTGTTATATTTATTTTGCTCGAAACTACATTATTACGATAAATATTTTGTTTGCTAAAGTATAGATTTCTTACTCAAAGAACTGCTGATAAAAAAATAATATAATTCTAATTCTGTTTGTTTTTCAAAACAATTGTTCTGTTTATAGTTAATACTTTAGCAAAACTTCAATTTACATATTCGATTGATTAAATGAACACTATCACCCTATTGAGAATCTTATTGTACCAATCACAGACACATTTCGACATGCTTTCTGCTAATCTTTTCCACTAACAGCTCCTTTTGGATTCCAGCAGCACTTGGGAAATCTTTCGACACTCCATTAATTACATTCTGGGGAAAAGAATGAGTGTGTGCAGCAATTCTGTATGTATGTGTGTGTGTGTGTGTGTGTGTGTGAAACAATTTCAAAAAAAGGTGAACCAAAGTCATACAGGATTCCCAAAGTTTGAAGTCATTTTTCATTTATTTTGTATTTTGTGCAGGATATCTTTACATAATATGTAATTTTAAATGAACTTCTGTATTTTGAATTCATGAGCGTCTTTCCAATAGTTGATTAAATCACCTCAGAGACAAGCAAAAACAGTATTTTCAATTCATATCCTAGTTCTTTTTTTAAAAATCCCATTAACTAATACGTAACTGCAATTAGAATTATGACTGGCAAGTAAATATAACACATCAGAAGTAAACAAAAGGAATACAAATAATCCTTGATTTACAGCCAGAATTTAGGTCATTCTACAAAACAGTCATTAAATGAGACATCACCTGACTGCCCATGTCAACAATCACAATTCCAGGATCCCCACAATCATTAAGTGGTCTGGGTTAGGAACTTGGGCTGGGGGAGACCTAGAAGGCTATACTTAGGTGCTAAAAAAACCTAAAGACTGAATTCCAAGCAGGATTTTCAGTCCCGAATGGAAAGACGCTGGTGTGGTCTAGACCAGAACTCGGACAACTGCCTGAGGTACCCTGCACCTCCTTACGTTACTGTGCTGTCTCTCTGCTCTCTGCTTGTATTTTACCACTCTATCAACTCTGGAGGCTGGCTGAAACAACTACCTGCACGGAAGGAATCTCCTTTGATGGGGTGCAATTGAGCTCTGTTTTTGCACTCCACCAAAAGAATTTAGTTCCCTTCAAGGCGTGAAAAGGAATTCATTTGTCAGAATGTCAGAAAGAAACTCAGATCTTCAGAAGAGTTTAGCTCTTTGGCAGGTGGTATTTATTTATTCTCTACTTCAGAGAATAAAAAATTATAAACTGTGATAAACTGTAGGGAAAACATAACATTCATTAAATATAAGGACAAAGGGAAATAATTGAACCTTCCTTCCCTGCACACATTGCTTAAAACATCAAGACAATGTATTTTCTCAATAATCTGGCACAACCATTTTTAGTTTCTTCATATACCATATTTTTCGGAGTATAAGACACACCGGAGTATAAATTGTACCAAGATTTTGAAGAGGCAATTTTTTTTAAAAAAGTTTTTGCTCTGCAGACCTCCCCAAAACACCCTGTTTTTTTGTGAAAATGGGCCCGTTTTTGTCAAAAAAACAAAAGGGGGGGCAGGCATAGTCTTTAGGAGGCTTGCAGAGTGCTCCTCGGGGGTGGGGGGCAAAAAAACAAGCAAAAAATGTCCCATTTTTTTGCTCATTTCTTCCCTCCCCAGCGCCCAGGAACACTCTGGAAGCCTCCTAAAGGCTATGCACGGCCATTTTTGCAAAGGCACAGGGTTTTGGGAGGCCAGAAATGCTGTATTCTGTGTACAAGATGCACCCAGCTTTTCACCCTCTTTTTTTGGGGAAAAGAGTGCGTCTTATACTCTGAAAAATCCAGTAATAGCTGTGAAAATCCAATGAGTCTGCTACCAAAAAGGCCATAGAACTAGCCATGATGAGCCTTTCAAAGGATGCAATGCCTCAATACTTCAAGCAGCCATAGAAATACTTCCTTCAATTGGTTTGCACAGCTTTATCAAATATAGGTAGTCCTCGACTTCCAACTGTTCATTTAGTGACTGTTCAAAATTACAACAGTATTGAAAAAAGTCACTTATGACTATTTTTCATAGTTACTTTGCAGCATCCCCATGATCATGTGATCAAAATTCAGATGCTTGGCAAATGGTTCATATTTATGACCATTGCTATATTCCAAAGTCATGTGATCACCTTTTGCAAACTTCTTATAAGCAAAACCAATGGGGGAGGCAGATTTAATTAACAACCAGATTACTAACTTATCAACTAGTGATTCACAAACAACTGAGGCAAGAAAGGTAATAAAATGGGGGCAAAACTCACTTAACAAATGTGTTAAAGAATGTGTCACTTAACAAATTTTGGGCTCAATTGTTGTAAGATAAGGACTACCTGTACTATTCAGGCACTATTATTTATCATTAGGATGTCCTTTCTTCTATTCATAGATATTCAAATAATTTTTGAATACAAAAATAATTTATAATTATATTTATTTATCTATTTAATTTTTAAAACTTATATGCCAACCATTGCACTATCGAGCAACTCTAGGTGGCTTACACCACCATAAAACAAGATAAGTAAAAATATTAAAACATTAAATGGGTCTGCTGAAGCTTAATCCTTTATTTCTCAACAAGTTTATGACTCCTAAACTAGAAGTTTTGTTTTCAAAACAATAGAGGTGGCCTCAATTGCTACTAAAGGGAAGCTTCGTATTTCTGTTACCTTCAGGTGACTACCATTGGTTTTTGTGAACCAATAACTAAAATAAATGAAATTCAACTTTTTAGACATATCCTTTTGTTGGTGAAGTTCATAACAAAGCTTTAGTAATACATAGGAATATATTTATGTCAGAGACATCCTTCCTATGTTTTCATTACCATTGCTGGTCAAATGATAATGAACATTCTGTCCATGAAATCATTTTGGATTGTGTTATTATTTTAAATCTTTTAAATATAGTAACAAGCAAATTCTCTTACCCATCAACCCTAAAGATGAACAGGAGGTTAGAAAGTAAGTTCTAAATGTGACCTGGCTTTCAGCAAGTCATAAATTAATTAAGCATTTTTAATTAATACACAAGGCAAGACTGTCAGTCTTATTCAATTTGGATCAAGACACTGCTGAGCTTGATTCAAAGGGCAAGGGAATAACAGAGTTAAGGTGAAGCAAATCAAGGATTCCAGAAGTCATACATAATTGTACATAATACAGTCTGAGGCTCGCTAGAATGAGCATTAGCAGGAAGTCATTCGAGCACTCAATTGCACTTGGTAAAGACTTATATACACAATTGCTGTCAGCCTCTGCCCTAGCACAGCTGGTACTTATCCATCCTAATTCAGAGTCTGATATTTCAAAATCATGCTTTACTTATAAACAGTCTTCTTGCGAGTTTCTCCCTGCAAACATGCACTTCTGTTTTTTTTTGTACAGGAAGCTGATGATGCTATCATTAGCTAAGTGTCCCAGTAATTAATTTAATGTCAGAGTTTGTGCAGTCCCAACTAAGCACAGATGATGTTACCAAGCTAGATGATGAAATGTCTGCAAGCAAACAAACAACTTCAGAGAATGAATTCTTTGTTCTGGTCTTTACTGCAGACGATAAAAGATATAAAGCCCAAGAGACTGCTTTAAAAAGAGATCAGCGGATATCTGGAAAATTATAAGCTTGTCAGCTAAGTATCAATTTAAAATAATTTTGTCTCAATAACTTTTTAAAAAAACCTGAATATAGAGGACCAAACCCTGAAAGAAAAAGCCACACATTCAAGAAAGATAAATTTTATTTGTTCTACATTTTTCTCAGAATTGAACCAGAATTATAAATGGATTTGGATTTTCAAAAAGTTTTGACAAATGTCCTGATTAAAGGCTCTTAATTAAGTTTAGCAGCTTTTAATAAAATATTAAATAGCTAAAAAAAACAAAGGACTTTTCAATGGGGATAAGTAAAAAAATGGCAGTCCATCAAGCATCTGTACTGAAATTATTATTTTTTAACTATCATAAATGATCTTGATTTAGAGGATAAATAATAAGCTGTCAAATTTTCAGTATGCTAAAATACTGAGAAGGGTGAAAGCGAAATGGTTGTTATAAGCTGAAGAAATGGGAATTCACATGGTGGAAGCAATTAAGGTAATGAGTTATTTGTAAAACTAATAAAGATGGTATATAAATAAATAAAATGTATAATCTTTTCTTTTGTATTTTCTTTTTTATTTATTCTCTATTCTTTCCTTTCTTTTTTAATATTTGCACTGCTTTTATCTTGTTGAAAATTTATTTATTTAACTACTGTTAAAAAGACTGGAAGCTGCCTCTTTATAACATCTTCCTTCCTTCCTTCTGTCTTTCTTTCTTTCTTTCTTTTTCTATTGTTTTCTATTTTCTTATTCACTATTCTTCTTTACTTGCATTGCTTTTCTAATATCTGTATTGCTTTTACCTTATTTTAAATATATAATCTTATTTTGTTAAATATTTTTAACAAAATATAAGTGTATACTTATGTATAAAAGACATAATACACTCTGACCAGCTGAGCTTTTTTCCAGATACAGTAGAGGAATAATATCACATATATTTTATAGATAGTACTATAAACAGCCAAAAACCTCATGGTACAGCTATTGCTGTGTCCCTTCAATCATGTGTATGATTCTGGTGCTTGACAAATAGCTTGTAATTATGATGGTCTACAGTTCTGCATTAATACAGCTAGATGGGCACACACTATGGAATGTTGGTGGGAGGTGCTGTGAGCTCTACAGAGTAAAAGATGGGGCGGGGGGGTCTTGAAAGCAATTTACAGGAATCTCCATTGATTTTGCTTGTGGGAAGCTGACAAGAAAGGCTGAAAATGGTGATCACATGATTCTGAGACACAGCAACTGTTGTAAGTGCAAGCTGGTTTCCGAGTGCCTGAATTGCATCACGTGAACGTGAGGGTGTTGTGATGGTTGGAACATTGACAACCAGTCGTAAGTACCACTTGTTCAGCACTGTTACAAATGTGAATGGCTGCTGAATGAATGAATTGTTTAGCAAGTACTACTTGTAACATCATTAGAAGAAAAATATATAATAATGTAAATAAATTAGTGATAAATCTGTTATTTTATTTAACCAGTATGTCATTCCAACAAAAAAATTAACCCTCTACTTAACTAGACTCATGCTGTAAAGTACATGTGTACTTTAGAGCAGAACTATTTTGGAGAAACTCTTAACTGTCAGTGTTGCAAAAAAGAATTACTGCAGCAAAAAAAGTAATACATTTGTCTTTCATGCCCCATCAAAGCACTGAGACAATCTCCTTTATTTTACCTGCCAACTTCACTTTCCCAGAAATATCTTCTGGATGTATGAACACATATACAAAAGCTCACCTTACATCAATATCCATTATTTATAAAAAATACACTTTCACACCCACTCCCTCCTCCCTCCCTCTCCACACAGACACCCACCCACACCCACACCAGAGCTCCACTCTCATACATGTATCAGATTAAAAATAAAGTAAACCAGCATTTTACAACCCAGTGACCTTCAAATTTGCACAAATTTCCCAGAATTCATAGCAAGGAGGGTCTCTGAAATTTTAGACCCACATATCTGGAGTTCCTAATTGAAATTACTAAATTTCAATGTGGTTTTTATTATGCCCTAGTTGAACTATAGAATTTCATGTGGAAGATGACAAATAGCTTCTGAATTGTTACAGTGGAATCTATATGAGTACAATAAAGTTACTAGGAATTTTTAGTTTATTTCTTTGGCAGTATATAAATTCATTATCAACATCCCCAAATAGGTTTACAAAAAAACCATCTAACTTTCATATTTTCATTTTGTTACTTGATGCAGTTCTTTCATATAGAATCTTATGAGATAAACACATCTAAAAATATTTCACTATGCAGTGACCCAAATACTTTAGAAACTTACTGAAATGTAAACATTCACGACCATCATCTGGCACACAAATCCAAAAAGCTTCATAAATAATTGCAATATTGAAAACTTTAAGGAGGAAACCATCATCTTATGTTTCAAATTCAGGTAGCCGTAAAGGTATGGCTTATTATCTAACATAAACAAATTACCGTATTTTTCGGAGCATAAGACGCATCTTTTTACCCCCCAAAAGAGGGTGAAAATCTGAGTGCGTCTTATACTCCAAATGTAGCTCCACCCACCCATTCTGTGCGTCGCATTTTCGGGAGATTCCATGCGGCGGGGATCCACACTTTCACATGGCGCCTGATTCCTGAAGCTGCCTGGGGAACTGCGATGAAAGCCTTTTCAATGAAAGCGTTTTTGGGCTGTAGGGTCCCGTTGCCAATTCCAAAAAAGGAGCATGCAGAGGCCAAAGAAGTGCATTGTGTTTCGGGTGGCAGGCAGTTCCCGCACGCGCTGCCACCTGAAAATGCTTTCCTTCCCAGTTCCTCGGTGCACATCGCAGAGCCATGCGCCCTCCTCCTCCTCTACAGATTCGCTGCGTGTTTTCTCCTGGCCAGCACTGTTGGCTGGAGAAGGCAGGGAGAAAAGCGAGAAGGCAGCGCAGTTGGGCGAAGGTGCAGGAGCCAGGCGCAGACACAGGGCAGGCAGATTAAAGGCAGCTGGCCGATTGCTGGCTTGGCAGCTTGGCTGCTGGCCATCCGGAGTGCGCAGGCAGCAAAGGAAACCTGCGTCGTGACTCTATTAAGATGTGCATTTCGTGGTGGGGCACAATTTGGGGGTGGCAGGTGGGGCAGGGGATAGGGTGCCTGGCATCCCTCCCAGTGGCGAAGAAGTGCCCCGGGCACTGCTGGACTCTCCTCTCCCCTCACTCGTTGGGCGAGGGTGGTGAAACTTCACCCGGTGCACTGCCTCTCCTCTTCTGTCAGCTATTATCCGGGAGAGGGGGCACAAAACCATGGTCACCAGCAGCGACACTTAAGGGAGTGGGCTCTAAGAAGTGGCTGCCAGGGCACCCCATTCCTTGCCCCCCCAAATTGTACCCCACCATGTTAATCTTAATCATGCTCATCTTAATAGACCCACAACGCAGCTTTCCTTTGCTGCCTGTGCACTCCAGGTGGCTAGCAGCCAAACCGGCAATCAGCTGGCTGCCTCTAATCTGCCTGCCCTGTGTTCGTGCCTGGCTCCTGCCCCTTTGCCCAACTGCACTGCCCTCTCGTTTTTCTCCCTGCCTCCTCCAGCCGACGGTGCTGGCCAGGAAAAAGCAGGCGGCGAGTCTGTAGAGGAGGGCGCATGGCTCTGCGATGTGCACCGAGGAACTGGGAAGGAACTGTCTGCCAAGTGAAATATGATGCACTTGTTCGGCCTCTGCACACGCCCTTTTTGGAATCGGGGAGGGGATCCTGCAGTCCCAAAACTCTTTCATTGAAAAGGCTTTCATCGCAGTTCCCCAGGTAGCTTTGGGAATCAGGCTCCAACTGAGGCAGCAAAGATTTTAGCCAGATGAATACTGATGGATGCTGCTGGGAAAGAGGAAGAAAGGTTTTTTTTCCTGATTTCCTCCCCCAAAATTAAGGTGCGTCTTATACTCCAGTGCATCTTATACTCCACAAATTCCAGGTAATGAGGGGTAGAAACCATTTTTCATTGTTCAGAACTACTGTATTTATCTATCAATGAGAATTAAACATAGCCACTAGAATAAAAAATGCAGACAAAGTAAAACTTTTGACTATATTGATAGCATGGAACATTGGTTGATACATCAATCAATCTATACATCTTTGTTGAAGAAGCTCTGAAATATTCATTGAGACCTGTGACAACAGCCCATATATTATATCAGCAAAATTACATTATTGTGAATTACAAACAATAAAATAGGTTTCCATTTTTAAGCCATTATAAAGATGGAGCACTGAATTTCAACCTAGATATCAAATCACCTAGAATTCCCTCATTGTATAATTTTGGGGGGGAAAAAAGACAAGTTCATACAAATCCATTTGCTTGTAAAAAGTCACGAGATGCTGGTCAACATTAGCAACATACATTCTGTATCTTATTATTAAATAAGATGAATTTTACAGATGTAACAAGTACACATTTACTTCCCTATGAAGTTTACTGTGCTATTTTATAATCCTATAGATCTAGAACCAAGACTCTTATTTCCAAACTCTTAAAATGATACACATTTTTTTTTAATGTGAGCATTTACATTTTTCATGAAATTCAAAAGGAAACATAAATTTATTTAGCTGCCTTTATTTAGGACAATTGAACATAATTTCTAAGAACAACAGAAACTACAAGAATTTTTTGACTATCAAATAATTTGACAAAGAGGAAGGAAAAATATAAAATACATCAATCCCATTAGTATTATAGAAATATCTATAGTACATTCAAGCTAAGTAAAAGGAATGTCACTAAGAGGAATTACTGTTCTCAAAACAGAATAATTTGAATCATCCAGTTCTCACTCAATTTTGCCTGAAGTAACTTGAGGAAGTTACTGATGGAGAACAAATCTAAAAATTTCAAGAGAGGAACTATTGTAAAATCAGCTGTATTTCTGAGAAACTTTTTGTTTAGCACAACCAAACTATTCAACTATTCAATTCAAAGAACATATATGTTGCCATACTATATAGACTTTGTGATGTTCCAGATGTCTATATATTTTAAGAAATATTAAAGCAAAAACAAACAAACAACAGCCAGTTCGGTATACTGTAATGCACGGGTCCTCAAACTATGGCCTGCGGGCCAAATGTGGCCCATGAAGCCATTAATCCAGCCCACGCAGGACCATGAGGCTGCCCTGCCCACATTGCCCCACCCACCCTTTGGCTGAGTGCAGGATCCTAACCCTAATGCTTCGCAAGTCCCGTGGGCTGGAATTGGAAGGTAATGCCAACAATTTTGGCCTGCAAAGACGTTCTGCAGGCAGGGAAGGTGAAAAACGGGGCGCAGAGATGCCCCAGGATGGGAAAAAAAACAGGTGAAAACAGCCTGTTTTTCATCTTCCCCGCCTCCAGAAGATATAGACAGAGTGATAAAGAGAGACAGAAAAAGAGACAGAAGGAAGGAGAGCAGAAAGAGAGAGAGAAAGAGATACACAGAGAGTGAAAAGAGACAGAGAGAGATTTCTCAAGTTCCTTAGGGCTGACAAGAATTGCTGCACAACCGAGTTTCCTGAAGTGGACTACTAGACTCCTAAACAACTGAAAAAACAATCTAGTAAAAGAAAAATCAACCAAAAGAGCAATATGCAAACAAAAGCAAATAAAACACCCCCAAGAAGCAAAATAAATTAAAGTTTAATTTGTGTGCATTGTTTGATGGACTGCTAAATTGGCCACACCCACCCAGTCACATGACCTAGCCATGCCCACCCAGTCATATGACCATGTAGCCATGCCCACCCAGTTGGTCCGCCACTCCAACAGTCTGAGGGACCATGAATTGGCCCCCTGTTTAAAAAGTTTGAGGACACCTGCTGTAATGCTTATGGCACTGGTCAGGAATCAGGAGACCTTGAGTTCTAGTCCCATCTTAGACATAAAGCCAGCTTTGTAACTTTGGCCAAGCACCCTTTCTCAGCCCTAGTACTTCCAGAAACCTGGCCAATAAAACTCTAGGGACAACTTCAAGCAGCTGCCAGGAGGCAACACTGATTTGAAGGAACAAAAATGCAAACAAAAACAAAATAAAAAAATACCCAAATAAAATATCCAACTCAGGAACATGAAACATGTCAAAACAAGTATTCCTGAAGGCATGCAAATCCAGGGATAAAATAATAGGACCTTTGATATATTAGGATTCTTATTTTTAATCATTACAAAGAAAAAGCAGTCTGGGTGTTTTCCAAAATGTGGTTGTTCAATTTGCCAAATCTTAGATAACTATTGATGATGAAGTTGACCTATGAATATGGAGAAAGCCCCCTGCTGGAGACAGATTAGTCCCTTGAATGGGGAGATTTGAGTAATTAAATTAATATAATATACCATGTTTCCCTGAAAATAAGCCCTCCATGGATAATAAGCCCGATTGGGCTTTTTAGCACATGCACTAAAATAAACCCTCCTCAAAAATATTGCAACACAGCAGCAGCCAGGAGGTGACCACACTCACCGCTTCCTGAACCTCAAAAATATTAAGACCTGCCTGAAAATAAGGCCAAGCACTTATTTGGGGGGTCAAAAGAAAATAAGACCCCATCTTATTTTCAGGAAAACACAGTAGATGGAGTGCAATTGGAGGAAACTAAGATAGATCAGACTGAATAATGGGTTCACACAGATGGCACCAATGTTGCTCCTTTATAGAACAGATAGTCCTCATTTAGCAACTGGAATTTCCATTGCTAAGTGACCTAGTAGTAAAGTGTACACATCATATGACCATGCCGCTTAGCAATGGTAATTCCAACACTTCTCGTTGTCCTTGTTAAGTGAATCATCATGGGTCATTAAATGAAGATGTTAAGTTTGCCATTTGCAACCTGCTGCTGGCTTCCCCATTGATTGTCTGTAGGTTTCATATGATCACATGATCATAGAATGCCACAACATTGTAATTGTGAATTGGGGGCCAAGCACAGAGATTGCAATCACATGCCTGCAAGGATGTTCTGACAGTTGTAACTTTGAGAATTGCTTGATTAGTAAGAATGGTTGCTGAATAGCAAGGACCACTTGTTTTAGCAAGGTAAACAAATAATTAGTGATGAGTTGTGAACAAGCTCAATAATACTTTGTGGTCAAAATGAATTGGTTCTATCATAACTATAAAGCTGGGAAGATGTGACCCAAGTAACTGCTTATCATGTTATTTTAGAATAATTTCTTCATGATACAGCAATTCATTAATTATACCTGAAATAATACAACAACAAAAAAAAAACCATGTTGCAAATGTTGAATTATACCTAAAAGGCTTATTATTATAAAAAATTACAAATCAATACAGAAGTTATTAATTAACCTATAACTGAAAATGAGATCAAAGAGGCAATAAACATGAAACTGAATCAAGTTCTAGGACTGAAAATATTTCTGCAATTTATTACAAAACTTTTCAAGATATTCTGATGAAACCTTTAACTCAAATAATGAATTAGATTCAGCTATGCCAAGAAATTCTTTCATCATAGAAAGAAAGAGCTTTCATTTCTTTGATATATAAAGAAGGACAAGATTCTATCCGTCCTGAAGCATACAATTCAAGCTCTCTACTGAATGTAGATTATAAACTTTACACAGCAATTCTTTCTAAGAGATTAAGTGGCCTTTTATTTGAAATAATATACCCTAACCAAATGGGCTTGATTCTGAAGAGATATATGAGAAATGATATGCATATTTTACATTTTAATTATAGGGTAAAAAGGTGGCCTTATCTAAGCTGGTAACACACTAGCTTCCAAAATAAACTCTTCATTTGCAACAGGACATTGTCTTTCTGGCTCACCTTGATACCTCCCAAAATGCCACCCAATGGTAAGAAAATAATCTGAAGTATATAAGAGAATAATGTGGCCTAGTGGTCTAAAAGTATAAACTATTATCAAGTTACATTCTTAGAGTAGAGTTCAGAATGGATTTTATTTCCATATGGCCAAATAATTCAAATGAAGAATAAGATCTTCTAGAGCAGGGGTATCAAACTCAATTTCTTCAAAATTGCTCCGTAGAAGTATTTTTTTAAAAAAGAAATAGTGTAAAATATGCTATACTTTTGTTCATATATAGACAGACCGCTGGCTTACCTGAACTGTCGTTCTCTGGGCGCTGCGGGAGAGTCCAAACATGGGTTAACACAGTCTATCTGCCCTTGGACTGAGTGAGTTTTTTCTTGACCACGCCTCCCTTTGCCTCCTTAATTTCAGTTTAAAAACGAAGAAGCAACCATACAGGAGTCCTGTTCACAGTCACCAACAGTCAAAGTCGTGTACCCTTGAGAAGACCCTGGGCGGGTTTGGACTCTCCCACAGCGCCCAGAGAATGACCGTTCAGGTAAGCCAACGGTCTTTCTCCTGTGTGCTGCTTGGAGAGTCCAAGCATGGGACATACCCAAGCTATTGTGTCCCAGGGTGGGTAGTGACCGGAGTCTCCTGAGCACCTGCAACCTTCTGCAGAATTCTTCTTCCAAAGAAGGCTTCGGCTGAGGCAAGGGTGCCAATTTTGTAGTTCTTGATAAATGCAGTGGGAGAAGCCCACGTGGCTGCTCTGCAAATGTTAATAATGGATGCCTGGGTCACCCATGCTGCTGAGGTAGCTGCGCTTTTGGTTGAATGTGCAGTCACACGGCTTGGAGCGGTCTTCCCTTGATGTTCGTAGGCTAGTTTGATGCAGGCACGCAACCAATGTCCGATGGTATGAGAGGACGCCTTGCGGCCCAGTGACTCAGGGTTGAATGACACAAAGAAGGATTCGGAGCATCGGAACTCCCTAGTCCTCTTTATATAAATGCGTACAGCATGTCTCACGTCCAGCTTATGCCAACTGCGTTCCCTAGGGTGAGAAGGCTTGGGACAAAAGTTAGGAAGAATTACTTCCTGCGCTCTATGAAATTGAGAGTTGACTTTAGGAATAAACGTGGGGTCCAGTCTCAATATGACTCTGTCAGTATGTACAACACACAGGTCCTCCCTGATGGAGACGGCCGCCAGTTCAGACACCCGTCGAGCTGACGTAACAGTCACCAAGAAGGTCGTCTTAATAGTCAAATCATGGAGGCTCGTTGTTCGAATTGGTTCAAATGGGGCCCCCGTTAAGGCTCGCAGGACGAACAGTAAGTTCCAGGCCGGGTAACGGTAAACCGCTGGGGGGCTGATATTCACCACTCCCTTCAGGAAGCTTTTGACCTGTGGATGCTGACTCAACAGGCGAGAAGAACCTCTAGCAAGGATGGTGGGCAAGGCCGCAACTTGACGACGGAGTGTGTTAGATGCTAACCCTTTTCCAAACCCTCCTGCAAAAAGTCCCGAAGTTGTGGAACTGTAGCAGAAATGTCTTTGATACCCTTAGTCTTACACCAGGTAGAAAAAGCGACCCAGGTCGCATCATATATCCTGTAGTGGAAGGCCTCCTGGACGCCTGAATAGTGTATATGATCTTATCAGAAAGGTACTGTTTCCTCAGGAATTTCCCCTCAAGTGCCAGATGGCTAACTACAGCCACTGGGGGTCCAGGTGGTTGACGGCCCCTTGGCCGAGGTAGACTTGATCCTGAGGGATCCTCCACGGTTTCTGGATGGAGAGACTGACAAGGTCTGTGTACCAGGACCTCCTGGGCCAGAATGGTGCCACCAGGAAGATCTCTGCTCTCTCCGCTAGTAGTTTGGATACAACTTGTGGAGTGAGAGGCAGACGGGGGAATGCGTACAACAGCTCTGGGGGCCACCTGCATCTCAGCGCATTTGTCCCTTCCACCCACGGAGAATGATAATGGGAGAAGAATCGTGGCAGTTGTTTGTTGATGTGTATGGCAAATAGGTCTACTTGCGGTTTGCCAAATCTCTGCACGATCTGCTGAACAGGTCTGGATGCAGACGCCACTCCGAGTGGTCAATCGGCTGCCGACTCAGCCAATCTGCTTCCAGATTGTTGGTCCTGGAAATGTGGTACACTCTGATAGAGGCTAGATGGTGTTCCGCCCACCTGCCCAGGGCCTCCGCCTCTGTCATGAGGCTCCTGGAGTGGGTGCCGCCTTGCCTGTTTATGTGAACTTTTGTTGCCATATTGTCCGTCAGTAATAAAACATGTTGGCCCACTATCAGTGTCACGAATCATCGTAGAGCAGATGTGCCACCCTCAGCTCTATGCTGTGGGCGGCTTCCTTCTGAGACCATTGGCCTTGGGCGAGCTGGCCCTGACAGTGTGCTCCTCATCCCTGAAGGCTGGCGTCTGTAGTCACCACGACCCTTTCGGATTCCTTGAACAGGCACCCCTTCTCGACTGCCATCGTCCTCCACCAGGCTGGAGATCGAATTACTTTCTGTGGAGGCCACACTCGTCTGGAGGAGTTGCTGGTCTTCGCTTGTTGCATTGGGAGGAGGAACCACTGTAGTTCCCTGGCATGGAGACGTGCCCAGGGAACCACCTTCAGACATGAGATCATGATGCTTAGGAATCTGATGATTGGAACCGACCTGGACTGACGGCATTGACGTACTGTTCTCCTGAGGTTTGCTAGTCGATCCGGTGACAGGAACACCTGACAGGAGACCGAGTCGATGATGGCGCATAGGTGCTGGATACGCTTGAGATGGCTCTTTTCCAGGTTCACCGAGAAGCGTACAGCTGTTGTTGCAGCATCCAAATGGTTACCTGGACGTCTCGTTGCACCTGGCCTGGATTTGCGGAGTGGATAATGATGTCGTCTAAATAGCATTCTAGACGGATCGGACGGTTCCGGAGGTGGGCCGCCATCACTGCCAGGATCTTCGTGAAGGTTCTGGTGCAGACAAGGCCGAAGGGAAGAGCCCTATATTGGTAGTGTCTCCCATCGTAATAGAACCTCAGGAACCTCCTGTGGGCAACATGGATGGGGACATGCAGGTAGGCTTCTTTTAGATCTATAGATGTCAGCAGATCTCCCTGCCTTATGCAATCCAGGATAGAGTGGAGGGATTGCATCTTGAACCTTTTGTAAGCCAGATGCTGATTCAGGCTTTTCACGTCCAAGATGGCCCTCTACCCCCCTGAGTTCTTCGGGACCAGGAACAGTATGGAATAGAATCCCTGCCTCTCCTGCTCCCTTGGCACGGGTTCTATGGCCTCTATCTGGATGAGATGTAGGATCTCCGCCTGCATGAGTTCCATCTTTACGGGATTTTTCAGTGTTGGGCAACGAATGAATTTCCTTTGGGGAAAAGATAGGAACCCTAGGACCAGGCCCTTCCTGATTGTAATGAGGACCCACGAGTCCGAGGTGATCTCCTCCCACTTGTCGGTATATAATTGAAACCGACCTCCTATGGTAGGGGCCCTTGATCGTCACTTGCCCCTATGGAATTGGCGGGAGTTGTTGCTGTTACCCCTGTGAAATGGCTTCCGAAAGGAATGCTGCTGCTGCCTGCCACGTGGCCCGAAAGAGTTCCTGTCCTGATTCCTATCGCCCCTCACCCCTGGATGTAGGATCTCTGGTATGAAGAGGAGGTGGACACCTGGGCAGTGTCCTGGCCTTGAAAGGACTGCTTCCGAAAAGAACCAGAGCTCTTACGCTCATTCTTTTTCAGGGTGGCTGGAAGAATCTTATGTTTGTCCTTTATTTCAATGACAAATTTGTCCAGCGTCTCCCCAAACAGCTGTCCCCCTTTGAAGGGAGCAGAAGCCAACTTCCACTTTGCCTTCATGTCTGCCTGCCAGTGGTGAAGCCACAGGAGGTGGCAAGAGGTTATGTTGGACGTCAATGCCCTGGAGGCAAATTTGGCTACATTCAGCGAGGCATCTGCTGAGTACTCTACAGCTGTAATTATTTTGCTGAAGTCGTGTCACCACCAGGATCCTCCGGAGGGAGGCTTGGACCTCAGTTGTCTCAGCCAGAGCAGAGATGCTCTGGTGAAAAAGGATGCCAAGGTGGATGCCCTGATGGCCCAGGCAACTGCCTTATGTGTCTTATGACACCCCTTCTCTGACATTTTGTCTTCAGCTTTGAGGCCTTCTAGAAGATCTGCTGGCAGGTTCGAATTTGAGGTCAAAGAGACCACCAGGACATCCACCTCGGGCAACTTCAATACATCTTCCATCCTGCTCTCCACAGAGTAAAGGGATTTATCCCCTCTGCTAGGATTGGTTAAGGTACCGGGCTGAACCTACTGTCTTTGGACTACGTCCATAAATAGATCTGGAACAGGAATTAATTCCTAAGTGGGGGCCGTCTTCTTGAATAGACCTTCCTTGGGGTCGTTGGAGGAAGAAAACGGTACGTTAGTGTTCTTAGGAGTAGAACCTAGCTCAGTGGCCACCTTGGCCTTGTGGAGTATGGATTCAAACAAGGAGGGGTTGAATAGGCTGGTTAAGGCCAGCTTATCGGGAGGAAGATCTTCATCCTCTGATAGTTCGATAGAACTCCTCAGCCTCCTCATCCTCCCAGGCCGAATCCTCCGTGGCCACCGAGGAGCCTGGAGAGGCTGGGGCCTGGGTAACAGTGGCTACAGAGAACTGCTTAGCCTTAGAGGACCAAGGCTTATGGGCCTCTTTCTGCCTAATGCCCTCCACTATGCCTTGGGAGATGGCTATGGTGATCACCTCCCTCATTTCTGCGGATAAGACAGGGCCTTTATCCTCCTTTGGGCGATGCTCAGCCAGCTCCTATGACCATCCGAACTGGTCCCCTCCTCTGCTGGAAGAATACCTTGGAAGGGTTCCAGTTCCTCCCTGAGGGAAGAGCTGGGTGACTCTAGGTACTCCCAGGAAGCATTCGGGGAGGGTTCCCTCGAATCCTCCTCCCCTATGGATGGGGACCTACTGTCCTGAATGGAGAGGGAGTCTCTTCCTCCACCATAATCAGAGGGGGGCCCAGGTGGAAGGTCCCCCTGTTCAGGAGGGGATCGCGGCCTATGGGCATGCAGGGCCTTTGCCTCCGTGGGCTTGTGATGCCGAGAACTCCCTTTGGCCTTGTTAAAAGTCCCTGAGGGCCCCGGGGAGGACTTCCTGGTGGTGCCCTTCCCCCCTTTGGGTGAAGGGTCCAGCCTACTGCGTTTGTTGGAGGGCCCTGCCTGCGCCTCCAAACTGTCATCAGCCATGCTGCCCGTAGGTTCCAAATGGGTGAGAGGACTCCCGAACTCCTGGCTGGAACGTGCAGTAAACGGGCACCAGGCTCTAGCCGGCCGGCTCAAGCGCGCTCGCAGATCTATGAAGGAGAGGGCTGCCCAAAGGACAGATCCCTTCCTCTGACCGCTCTTGGATCCCCGAGTGTTGAAGAACAGGAAGGCAGGACTAGCCGGCGCCCCAAACTAAGCGCCGCACCTCCCAGCGGTAATCTGTGGCTGAGAGGTAGGTTGAAATCGGCTTTCTCCTTTTCTGGCCTCGGACGTGCTCCACGCGGCTCACTGGCAAGTCAGAGCAAAGAAAATGGCGGCTGCTGCGTGGGCAGCCTCTGCCTGCCAAAACGCCAGTCAAGGGACAGAAAGTGTGCGAATAATCTAAAATGGCCTCCGCTGTTGCGGGGCAGGAAAGGGAGCACCGCCATTGTTGCTCTAGGAGCCAAATGCCCGCGTGACCAATGAGACTCAGTGGCTGGGTGGACTTTAGTGTTGGAAAGGATCCTGCCCCCCTTGCTCACTGGCAGCCACCAGACAAGCAACTCACGCGTTTGAGCTTGTTTGGAGGTTCTAGCAGGGGAGCGCAGCTATCGTACATCCTTGACCGAAGATCGGTACACTCCTTCTATCTGGGATGGTCGTCCTCTTCCGAGCATGCAGCTTCGGGAGAGATGCACACGCGACTCACGCGTTCCGACCCCGCTTGCGACCAGCGGGGAAGAAAAAAGCCCAACAAACCTCTCAGCGATCAACAATAGTAATTTTGTAGTTTTCTGTCCTGATAAAGTAAAATTCTATGTGACGGTAAGGTAATAAATTCTTGGGGAGACCAGTCTATCTGCACTTGGACTGGAGAGCTCCCCTAAGTAGTCCTAATGGGCAGACTGAGTTTTTAAACTGAAATTAAGGAGGCAAAGAAAGGCGTGGTCAAGAAAAAACTCAGTCCAAGGGCAGGTAGACTGTGTTAACCTATGCTTGGACTCTCTAAGCAGCGCACAGGAGAAACTTTATTTCTAATAGTGCAAGTAATTTGCTATATATTTAATTAATTAATGGGCTGTCAAACAACTCTGGAGACCTCATGATTTAATGGGCTGTCAAGCAACTCTGGAGACCTCATGATTTAGAAACTAAAATACAAAAATATAACTGATCAGAAGACCAAAATATCAAAACAAAACAGAGCTCTGCAATTCCCATTTTTTTTGCAGTGGCATAAGACTGGGAAGCACACAAATTGGTGGTGGTAGTAAGCAATTATTCTCCATCTTGGTGGAGATAGCATCCAGGAATGGGTTGACCTTGCCAGCAAGCTGATTGGACTGAGTCTGTCACAGCTGTTAAATCACTCCTCTGCTGCTAGGGCTTCCCAGCTTTTTGACTCAGTAATCATCTTGGACAGACATTTCAAAATTCCCTACTTTTGGAATTCCTGGATCAACTAACATTTAAAATAAAATAAAATTGTTCAACTGTAAGTAAACCTGCTGACTCCCAGTAGCTTCCTAGAGTCACGGTGCCTCCTTTGGAGGCAAGAGTTTCAGCTCCGACATTTAAAACAAGCCTCAGAGACTCACACCATTTTTAAATTGTCCCAAGTGACAGGGAGCCATAGTTTGAACTGGCCAGGCCTGGAAATAGTTCTTTACTGACATTTATAGGCAGGGGTTTGACAGACTTCAGAAACCTTGAGTTTCACCGGAGCCAGAAAACTTAACGCTATAGTCAAAGGCTTTGTGCTTCACCTGGCGCTCGAAAAAGCAGCATTGCAGGATTCAGAAGCTTCGTGCTTCACTCGGCAATCAATTTGGAGTCTCATGCTCCACTTGCTCATTGAATGTCTCTTGCAGCAGTGAATCGAGCCGCCCCACTAAATAACACACTCAAGCCAGCAGCAGATTGGCCACCCAATACTCGATCAGACTCCTTTTTACTGCCTATGCCTGCAGTATCACAGAAGGTATTGTGCTCCATTAGCACCTGTAGCCATTATCGTTTGCCACCAATGTTATTTTAAACACTGTCAGCACTCCCAACCTTCAGATAGGATAGAGCCACGAGTTGCTGGTCCCAGGAGTGTTAGCGCTCCACCATTAGCACCTATATCACAGCTAATTATGGCAGAGGATCACTTCACTGAAAGGAGAGCCAGCCCTGATAACAGCGAGCCAGAGGAGTTACCAGCTCCATGGACTGTGCCTGAGGCAGCAGCAGGCACTTCAAAGTGAAGCTCCAGGACTACAGAGAGGACTGGCAGGAGCGCTAAGCACTCCAAAGCGGTTGAGAGAGATGAGCGCAGAAGAGACACAGCTTTAGCAAAGATATGTGAGAAGTCTGCCAGAAAAAGTGTACTTATGTCAGACAGGGCGGAGACAAGCAGCATCAGCAAATTGCCTTCCCTTAGTCTATCCCCAGGGGGAGCTGGAGATCAATCGTCTCCAACCAATTCCTTATTGCCCATTAGTAGAGCTAGCCTATGGGGCTCAATGTCAGACCTGCAGAGGTTTCTGAACTGCCTTTCAATCAACCACCACTATTATGGGAACTCGCAACCGTTTTGGCCTCCTAGTCATGGACCTCTTCGCCACCCTGGCTAATGTACAACTGCCGAGGTTTTACACCAGGTTTCCAGCCCGAGTAGAGGGAGTCAATGCTCTGCGATCTCCTTGGCTCCCAGGACTTCTGTATGCCTTCCATCTTCTTCCCCTTATCCCAAAGGTGATACAGAAGATATTAGCAGAAAGGACGGAGATACTGTTCCTCATTCCCCACTGGTCACAATGACCTTTTGCAGCTGGTGTAGTAAGAAGGGTCTTTCCCCCCAGAAGTGACAGTGGCTTAAATCCTCGACTTCCTCCAGGATGGACTAGACAAGGGGTTAGCACGCAACTTGATCAAGAGGCTGGTAGCAGCACTGTCCTTAGTGCTGATCTGCGTGCCTCTGCAATCCTTGATGCAGCATCCCACGGTGCGCCCCTTCCTAAAGCGAACAGTCAACCTGATGCTTCCGGTGGTGCACAAGTACCCTACCTGGAACCTGATCAGGGTTTTAAACTCGCACACCAAACTCCCCTCAGAGCCATTGCAGGAGGCCAGCCAAAGAGCATGTACATCAACTTAGTAAATGCACTTCCTAGATCCTAAAAAAGACACTGCAGCCGCACTTTGTTGGCCTGTCCTGATAGACAGAGATTGCAGCAGTCCCTCAGATAGTCTGGTCCTTATGGCATAAAGACTTTAAAGCATCTTGAATATCACCTAGAAGCCAACTGCTAAATGGTGTAGCTTTGAAAGTACAGGATCCCAAAGACACAATGTGATGCCCCATCACTGCCCATGCTGCTTTATTCTGAAAGAGCTTTCATTTGCAGATTGTCTTCAGGTGAAGCAACACGTATAATGTATTACAATAACCCAATTGTGAAGTGACTAGAGCGAGAGATTAGCATGAGAGATTGTCTAAAATGTAACTAACTCCAAGATTTAATAATCTTTGCTGTAAGTAATCAAAAAATATAACTAGAATTTCAAATATACAGGGTATTTTTATACAGATTGTCCCCATTTAGAACTGATGCATCAAGTTGCAGTTATGACAGTGATGAAAAGTAAATTTATGACTAATATTGCATTTATGACTTTCTTTGGTCTGTAAAGCAAAAGAAAGCTGAAGTAAAAATAGTTGAAGTTTCACTTAATGACCAAACAGCCAGTCCCAGTTATATCACTAAATGAATACTATTTGTATTTAATTATCTTGTCCTAAAATACCATTTTTTAAAAAAGAAATCCAATCTTTATGCACAAAAATATACGTATATACCAATTTGCAGTAGTCATAAAAATTAAAATTATGTGATTAGAACACCAATTGGGACCAGAAACTTCTACTTAAGCAACATAGTGATATAACCTGACAGATTGCTTACCAATGGCAATTCTGGCACTCTTCATTGCTGTCCATATGCATTGTTAAGTGACAATCTAACAAGGTAGTGATTTCTGATTTCCTGCTATTGACTTTGCTTGTGGGAAGCTGGCAGGGAACATTGAAAATTGTAATCATATGACTGCAGAGATTACAGAACACTGAGAAACTTTAAGTACCCTTGACTCACTCCAGTATGTCTGAATCTAGTACTTGCTTCTTGTAGACCAGCCTTTTTCAATGAGGAATTCCTACTGTCACAAATTTTCACATTTTTTCAGTATAGTTTCTGAAAACTGCTGGAAGGCAGGAAAGCTTCCAAGAATAGCATCCTAGGTAGCAGTATTCACTGCATGGGGAGGGCAGGATCACTTTTTTCTCCCTGCTACTGGTCAGAAAATTCAATGGAAATCCACATAGGATTGTTCATACATGCTATGACTAGTAAATTCTTTCTTACTAATTGTTCATTTTTAGAAATGAAAACTAGCTGAGAACTGCATTCATTACTTGATTCCTCTTTTTGTCTTAACTGAACAGAATGCTTGTCAGCTATGTTCACGAGACACTGTTACTTTTCAAAAGTTTAGAATCCTGATGGCAACTCTAGACAACTGTCTGGCTCTGTAGTATTTCCCCCACTTTGTCAGAAATAATAACTTCTATGCTACCTGCCAGATTAAATCTTTTCTCTAAAACTTTTCTGACACTCCACAACATCTGTTCTCACAGTTTTTTGCAAATACCAGGAACATTAACATTCTTAGCTACTTCCAGAATTATCTTTTCCAAATTTTTTTTTGCCAGACGAGCTATATGAAAACAAAAAAGGCAATTCTTTTATTTCCTACCCTAGATAGAGGTGATGAAGGTAAAAATCTCAGTTTCATAAAAATAAATTAATCTTAGCAAGCTGAATGCAATTAGAACTTGGTTCCAAAAAGCAAAAAGCTTCTAAGAATACGCTTCTGAATGTTTACAATAATTACTTTATTAGATTCCTCAGTAATATCTTGCTGCTGGAACTTCTTTGCATACTGCACTCTTTAAAAACACAGATAACTAAGATCTATCTGTTTGCTCTTGAAAAAAAAGTGCAAATAGTAGTTTTAAACTTAGCTCAAGTAGAAACGTTTTCATGGAAAATGTTGATTGCACAAATTATTTTTCTATATATCTTGTGTATGATTGAAAGTATGTGTATGCAGGAGAAATTTATTAAATGCTTCATAGAATCATAAAATTAAAAGTTAGAACTAGGATATTTTCTTCTAAGGAGCCTTCATCTAGAGTTTTACTTATCCAGTTATTCAACCTTCCTTATTAAGAGTTCCTTAAGGAGAATTTCTTGCTCTACACCAGCAGTTCTGAACCTGGGGATCACGACCCCTTTGGGGGTCGAACGACCTTTTCACAGGGGTCGCTAAGACCATTGGTACTCTAAACTTTAGACTCCCCCTTGGGTTCCTCGAATGGGCTCCTTGAATGGGTGGTTGGGCTCCGGAGTCATCACTGGCCGCGTAGAACATCACCACGGCTCCACGCCGTGGAAAACATAGGTGCGTGTGCACACCCCATAAAATTACAGCCTCAGAGACTTTGTAATGGTCGAAACTTGTTCTCACTCACCCGGGCTTCTGCAGAAGCTGCCCTCCAAAGCTCTCCAAAGCCCTCCCAGTGTACTGCCAGGTACTTTTAAGAGTGAGTGATTAAGTGAGTCAGACAGACAGACTAGGGGTGGATTGCTCCCTCTTCTCTGGTTTGAATGCAAGCAGGCGGTTTAGTGGCCTGCCTTCTTTGCTAGTTCGGGTAGGTGGAGAAAGGAGGCATGCAATAGTCAAGGGCGAAGGTGCTCCCCTTCGCCTTTGGTGGCAGGGGTGCTTTATCACAACCCTCCTTTCTTTCTCTGCCTGCCCAAATGAGCAAAGGATGTGCTGGCCCCAAACCGCCCACTTGCATTCAAACAAGCCCGCCTCCTCCTGTCTTTCGGCATGGACTCTCTGGAGGGGGAGGGAGGTTCTTTCCAAAGACTGGCTTCTTTCCTTCCCTCCTGTGGCTGGAAAACAGACATTTTCACAGTGGCGGCAGTCATTTCCAGCTCTCCCTTCCCCAAGCATGCTGCTGGAGCCGCTTTTGCTGAATCCAGCATGGCAGCGATGGCAAGAAGCGGCTGCCAGTGAAGCTCTCAGCGATGGAAAGAGTCCCACTGCCGCAAAAAAGGCTCCAGCAATATGGGACCAATAGGGAGTGGGAAATCCATGCAGAGGAAGGAAAATGCATGCATTCCCCACCCCCTCAATTGGAAATGAGGCAACTGTCAAGAGAGAAGAGAGCAGTGCACGCCACGTGGGCTTGTGCCGTAGCCAAAGGACAGGAGGCGAGGTGACCACAGTGTGTGTGTGTGAGAGAGAGAGAGAGAGAGAGAGACAGAGAGAGACACAGAGACAGAGACAGGCACAGAGAGAGAGGAAGGAAGGAAAGCCACACACAGAGAGACAGAGATGGGGGAGGGAGGAGAGAGGCAGAGATACAGAGAGAGAATTACAGAGAGAGACCGAGAGACAGGAAGGGAGGAGAGAGAGACAGAGGTAGCAATAGCAGTTAGACTTATATACCGTTTCATAGGGCTTTCAGCCCTCTCTAAGCGGTTTAGAGAGTCAGCATATTGCCCCCAACAATCCGGGTCCTCATTTTACCCACCTCGGAAGGATGGAAGGCTGAGTCAACCCTGAGCTGGTGAGATTTGAACAGCCGAACTGCAGTCAGCTGAAGTAGCCTGCAGTGCTGCATTTAACCACTGCGCCACCTCGGTACAGAGAGAGAATTGCAGAGAGAGGGGAGGGAAGGGAGAGACAGAGACACACACAAACAGATAGAAAGAGATGAAGGGAAGAGAAAGACACACAGAGAGACAGAGATGAGGGAGGGAGGAGAGAGGGACAGAGATATAGAGATAGAATTACAGAGAGGGAGGGAAGAGAGAGACAAAGAGCCACACACAGAGAGAGATAGACAGACACACATAGAGAGAGACAGAGAGACAGAAAGAGAGTAAGAAAGGAAGAGTTGGTGGCTGTTTTGTTTTTTTCTTTCTCTTTTTACCTTTTAAAAGAAAGACACTCTTTCCACTTAGAGCTGGGAGTCTGCTCTTAAACTTCCCAGATAAAATTTCATTTATTTGAAATTAGAAATAACTATTTCACAATATATAATTACACATTGTTTTTGTGATTAATCATTATGCTTTATGTTCAATTTATAACAATAAAAATACATCCTGCATATCAGATATTTACATTACAATTCATAACAGTAGAAAAATTACAGTTATAGAGTAGCAACGAAAATAATTTTATGGTTGGGGGTCATCACAACATGAGGAACTGTATTAAAGGGTTGGGGCATTAGGAAGGTTGAGAACCACTGCTCTACACCAATAGATTTTAAAATCTCTTCAATTCTATTCTTAAAGTAAAGTCTGACAAGATACAGGAAAAATCTCTAAAAATTATACTGAAAACAGACATTTTTTCTAAGAAAAACAACAGAGTTCTTTGTTTAATTTAATGATCAGTATGTGATAAAATAGGCAATCTGTAGGATCTAACATAGTATGTTTTGAATATTAGATATATACACTTATAGCAGTAGATCCAAGAATTTCCAACTGTAAAGTTTATCTGGTAAAGAGACTAAGAGGTATTCAGGCCTAAATAATCTTAATGTACTCTTAAATTTTGTGCAACTCATTATCACATCATTAATATTTGTTCCAACAGCTGCTGCAGCCTGCAGCATAGTTAAACTGTCTATAATAAATCGAGAGTGACAAAAAAGAAGCAGATTTTATATGTACTCATCTGTCATACACAGATTATAGAATGGCTGTCACATTTGGCAGGTCAATGTGTGATCCATCTTTTTCCATCCCACCTACACATATTTAGAATGACATTTTCTATTTTATGTCTCTCTTTTTCTTCTTGACAAAGAATTCAAAGTATTCTCCTTTTTTCAATATGCTATAGCTGTTAAAATCTTTAAGTCCCATCTGTTTATGGAATAATAAATAAATTACGGCAACCAATATGAAAACATAACAGAGAAAACTATATAAATTAACATTGCCTGTTAGCACTTGTCTTTTAAAGCAGACATTCTATGAATATAACAAAGTAAATCCCCATTAGAAGGGAAGATGTAAAAAAGATTGAAATAAAAGTTATTAAATTTTATAAGATCAATAATTCAGTACCAAAATTTTACTTGAAATGGCAAGTTTTGCTTTTGTGATTTTAAAAATTATTGTTAAAGATATTTTCATGAATTAAATCTATCTATTCAATTTTTATCAATTGAAGGGCATTACCATCAAGATAAAAATGAATACTGCATTTTTCGGAATATAAGACACATTCCCCCCTCCCCCTCCAAGAGGCTGAACATTTGGGTGTGTCTTTTACTCCGAATGTAGCTTTTTCAAAGCTTTTTTTTTCCAGTCCTAATAAGGTGCTAACAAATGAAGCGTGCTTTGACTGCTTTTTTCATTGCTGCTCCCTCCAACGATCAGCTGTGCTTTAGAAGCTTTTTTTCCAGCACTAATGAGGTGCTAACGAGTGAAGCCATCTTCCGTGCTTTTCCTGCTTTTCTCATTGCTTCTCTCTCCCATGATCAGCTGTGCTTTAGAAGCTGTTTTTTATCCCCAACCAGGGGATAAAACCAGCAAACTTATTTGTTTGCTGAAGCTGACCAGACTAAGGACACTAGCCAGATGAATACCTGGTAGGCAGATTTTTTTCCCCTATTTTCCTCTCCAAAAACTAAGGTACGTCTTATACTCCGGTGTGTCTTATACTCTGAAAAATAAAAAAGATGACCAGCCAGCATTCAGTTATCCAAGTGGCAATAAAATGAATTCTTGGATTTATTGGAAACAATTGTTTGATAGTATTCTTTATCGTATGCAATGAACATATCCTTATGCATCAAAATATCCTTAGGAATACATAGTTTTTGAAAGCCTCTAAGGAACTAACCATAAATTCAATATAATAGTTTCCTTTATTGCACGAAGCTGTCAAATAATAGCTATTCTAAAATTCGGGTACGGTTTAGGGCAGGAGAAACAAACCATATATGTGCTCACAAATATATACAGTACAGTCTTTTAAAGAAGAACTTGCTTAATCTTGTTTTATCACCTCAAATATTTTTATTGTAACAAGTAGATTACTTGGCACTATTGAAACATTGCCAGTATACACCCAGTAGTGAAACATTTTTCAGAATATGATTTTTATAAAGTCTTTAACTGAAGGAGTTGGACAGAATACTCAAAACTGTACAGCAATGTAGGTGTGTACTAATATGACAACTGGTATAGCAACAACTATGAAATATACTTGATTAAAAAGCTGTATTTTTGTTGTGGTTTGGTGAGATAGTGCTCACTGAACACTTCTTCACAGAGATAATGCTTGTGATTCAATACAGATATATTCTGTTACATTGTATTAGAAATCCAAAAGCAGATAGATTGAGATTCAATAAACATGAATGGAAAGCAAACAGCTAAGCATAGCATAATGTAACACTAACAAAAAGATTCGGAGAAAGTTTAAAAAGCTTGTGTGTCAAATTCTATATATCTTCTGGTCAATCCTTTGAGAAGTCCTAACTATTTTAGAATTTAATTGTATTTTCTTACCATAATTACAATTTGTGTATACAATATAAATAAAAGTAATATAATTTATGAGTACTTTAATATATTTTTCCAATTGGATACAGTAGCAATTTTGCACTTATTTTACATATTATAAATTACCATGAAAAAAACTTCACAAACAATATACATGACAAACAGATTTAACCAGCTTTGTATGCCACAGTTTTACCTAATTCCAGATCCATCACAAAGTGAAGCTGATATTCTCAGAAAATGTCCAGCGTTCCTCCATGAAGTAGTCTTTCTTTCATCGTTAACTCCAGCCTATACAAGTTTGACAGGCGTATTATAGGGACAGAACAAACAGAGTTGGTCTTGAAATGGATGGTGAATGACTGGATTTGGAAGATTCTTTCTTTGTGAGATTGTCTTTATTTCCTTTGTACCCCATCTCACAAATGCATAGCTATTTTTCCATGAAGCAACTGAAAGGGTCTTACATTATGAAAAAGTGTCTAAAGCTAACAACCTGTTGGATCATCCTGAAATTAGTACTAGAACAAACTGGAAGATTTTAAATTCCAATGCCTCTATTTGCCTGATCTGAACTGAAACTTAAAAATATTGTACAGCTTAGGCCTTAGCCATGAAAAGGATCAGAAGAACTATGAAATAAATTATGAGCAACTTAACATAGTTTTATTTATAAGAAATTCAAATTAGTGAGAAAGAAAATACAAATTAGGTCCAATTGTGATACTTAGGTAAGGAGATAAAATCTCCTATATCACAACTACATAGAATCTTACAGTCACTGAGAAATGTAATTTTGAAAGAAAATCTATGACCTACTTCTCAATATTTAAGGATATAATTTGCTGCAGATAGTTGCAAATACTATGCCATAAACCAATGTTTACAAACTATTATGCTAAAATTATGTTTTAGGAAATTCATATTGTTCCTTTATGATGACTGCATACTCATTTGCATCCTTATTCATGATCAAGTTCCTTTTTCCAGTGGTATTTCCATCTTGATTGCTGTTAGAGGGCTTCTAGTTTATTGTCTGATGAAATGGGATTATTCCACTAGATCCTGGAAAATCTTTAAAATACTAAGCAGTTTTAGACCTGGTAAAAAAATTAAATGTTACTTCCTTTTTTCTCTGAATTACTCCTATTTCAAAAATGATTGTAAACACAAAAATTAAAGGAATATTTCATTTACTGCAGATTATTTTGTTCCTCTGTCCCCCTAGTGAAACATCAAAGCTAATTATAACAAGCAATAAAGCTGTCAAATTTCAAATTAGCACTATCCAAACGTGCTTCAGTAAACCAGAGTTATATTTTTGTAACATTTTGGTTTTTTTTAAAATAGATATTAGTTTTCTAGAATAATTTTGTTTGAGATTGGCAAATAAAATAATAAAATAATCATTGATTATTAAGGTGATAAGTGGTTATTATAATCAAGACAAAGTACATGCAGTCTCTTTAGAGATAATATGTTCTTTTGGATGAAAAAATATTAACTGAAAAAGCTAATAGATTGTTGCTTTTAAGAAAAACAACTTAACTTTCCAGCAAAATATTAAAACTGCATGTTATTTAATCATTTCACAATTTAAGAATTGCCTACTGTACTTACTTAAAAAACTTATACAATGACAATTATACTCAGCAGTGAAATTCTAATCTTATTTTCCAGGTTAGCACAGAGGTTTCTGATACTTTATTATTTAATACATTTATATAATTCTATATAAACATTTCAAATAGGTTTATATGAGTTTAGAATACAAACAAAACATTTCAATAAATTAAAAAGTAGAAATGAAAAAAGAAAAAAAATCCTCACATTTTAATTTTTATTCCCCACTAGAATACAATTAATTATGACTTCATTAAATATGGTTTAGTTTATTATTACAATAAGCAATCATAAATTAACAAATAACAGCAAAATCTTAATGTAGTTTACAAATTATTTTGGATGTTAATATTTTTAGCATATTGCTTAAACAATTATTTGGCCGTTTTAAAATTCATTGAGATCAGTATATCAATGAAAGTTTACAATACCTTGGGTTCCACCAAATGATTTTCACCAAGAAGAGTCAGAGCAACCCAAAGTATTTGGGTTGAAAATTAATGTAAGCCAATTGCTAGTTATGCTATTTGCTCAAGTTCTCTGAGGCCTTTCCAGTCTCAATCTGGAATACTGAATCAGGGGTGCAAGGTGGGACTAGAAATAACTGAACATCATGTAAAAGCTCCATATCATTATAAGCATAAGATAACTATCCTATTACTTGGCCTTAAACATAGTTTAATAAATTAACTGAAATTTAGTGAGATTATACAATACACTAAACTGTAATATGGCAAGTATATTTTGGCTTGTCCATGATGAGGCAAGCTAGTATTTTGATATCTGTCAAAGTATGACTATGTGTACTGTGTTTAAGACAGGAGAAATGTAGAAAAGATAGAACAACTTAACATAATAAAATGTTTTACTATGAATGTCATATTGAACCTTTATTCAGTAGAAATAAAATATTAAATATTATTGTGTTTTTGCCCCTTCACCTAAAACATGCTAAATTTCAGCAATGGAACAAAATTTATTTTATAATGAAGTAAAAGCCTATAAGGTTGAAGGAGGATGACACTGGAATGAAACAGTGAGCACCGGCAAGACAAATACATGAATCTGTAAACAATTGAGAAGTTTCAATTACTTAGAAATAAGACTACTTAAAAATAACTAGTACCAGAATAATAAAATATTAATACACTGAAATTATTTAGAGATTCCTTTATTTCACTGAGTTGCAGTTTAATGGACCAATGCAAAATCCTGTTCATTCACAAATATATCTAATGTATCACATAAAGTGATTGCCACAGTATTAGAGATGTTTAGATATCCTGCAGTTTTCTTCAAATAATCCAAAGATCATTATAAAGGAAATTATTGGCATATCCAAAAAGCCTGTATATGAAAAACTAAGTCGAAAGAATCAGAACAAACAAGGAGTTGGGCAACTGGCAAAATATAGGTAGTCCTCATCTTGCTACCACAATTCAGCCGAATTTTTTGTTGCTAAATAGACAGCTGTTGAGTGAGTTTTGCCCACTTCACAAGCTTTCTTGCCACAGTTGTTAAGTGAATCTCTGCAGTTAAGTTAGTAACCCGGTTGTTAAATGAATCTGGCTTTCCCATTGACTTTGCTTGTCGGAAGGTCACAAAAGGGGATCACATGACTCCGGCCATTGCAACTGTCATAAATATGAGTCAGTTGCCAAGTGTCTGAATTTTGGTCATGTGACCATGAGGATGTTGCAATGGTCGTAAGTGTGAAAAACTGCCATGTCATTTTTTCAGTGCTATTGTAACTTTGAACAGTCACTAAACAAACTGTTGTAAATCGAGGACTACTGTACGGCAATCCAAATATACCCTTGGATTAGCCACATAGGTCAATGAATTCCATTCTGCTTGAAAAGAAATATATAATAAGATATCCGTAGGAATGTAGTAATTTATGATAGGAATGGAAGTGAGAACTTATTTACTCAAGAAACCTCTTGCGTGAAATTTAACTCAGATATATATATAACAAGAAAGGGTATATGAGTCAGCTGTTTGAGAACTACTGTTGTATGCAGGCAGAGTAGAGTGCTAAAGACACCAAATCATCAAAATGAATGGTTTTGTAAGTTTTCTAGACTCACATCTACTTAAGAAGGTAGTGGCAAATTGCACCTGTTTCTGGATCTGGAAAGTCCCTAGACAATTATTCATGGGTTGGCCACCCTGTGTGGACTATTGCAATGTATTCCAATGCCTTTGAAAACCCTTCAGAAGGGCAGAATGGGCAGTTATCTGTTGCACCAATGTGCTTCTGGTTTCAATTTTCCCATAAACATAACATAGTGCGGGTCTATTTGAGAGACCGACTTCTTTCTACAATGTGTACCCTTCCTGTTTGATTTGAAATAGCTGACATATATCAAATCCTGTCAATTTAACAGTATCATATGCTTGGCCTTACAAGCAGGCCTTCTCTGTCATTGTGCCTGACCTCAGGCACTTTCCCAGGCCTCAAGCTATATAAGGCGATGGTCCTCTTATGGAAATATTGCATATTAGGCAAGGTATTTGTTTTACAAGGTGGAGCCCATCATTTTTTCTTTGTTTTTATGTTGCTTAATCTGTTTTAATACTATCTGCATTCAGAGTTGTCAATGGAGGGGGGTGGCTTTACAAATGTAATAATAATTTGGTTAAAAAAACTAAGAATGAGTAAGTAAGAACACTCCTTTGAGAAGAAAAATATGCAATAAAAATATCTAAACTATATACTTTGGATTTATTTATTTTTTTAATGAGGATATTCTTGAGATGTTTACCAAGGAAAACTAATGGCAAGCTCAATTGTATTTTTAATTCCACATGGCTGTCTATATGGGGAACACACTCTAAGGCTATGCAAATTCTCAAGAAAGAACTGCTTGGCAATATGCAAAAGAGCAAATGGCTTCTCTTAAAATTGCCTTTTTACAGGCTCAAATGGCTACTTTGAAAAAAGCTTCTGACCATTGTGTTTATGAGTTCATGCATAGCCCTTGTTGTATCTTTTTTTCATGTTGCAAAGCATGTTTTTCATGTTTTTCAAAGGATTTGCATAGCCACTCTGAACTTGAAGTATCACAAGTCTTTATTTATCTAAATAACTCTAAATAAACGTAAAGACTTAAAGAACAAATCATTAAAAATTATTACATAACCTATTACCTATGTCAACATGAAACTATCCTGAGTATTCTTTCAATGGATCTATACCAGTGATGGCAAACCTTTTTGGGCTGCTGTGCCAAAAAAGCACAGGGGGGCTTGTGTGCCGGCGTGCCACATCCAGAATGCTATGCGTGTGCCCCCCTAGCATGCACATGTATGCGATCAGTGCCCCCCCCCCCCACTTTTGGCATGGTTTTTCTGCCCTTCCCAGGCTCCAGAGACTTCCCTGAAGCCTCCAGAGGACAAAAAAATGGACCTACAGGGAACCTGGAAGTTCGGGAATGGTGACTTCCGGTTTGTCCATAGGGCCGATTTTCGACCTCTAGAGCCTTCAGGAGGCTTCTAGAACTCTTTTCCTAGAAATCAAACTCATAAAGGTTGGTGCCTATTACAAAGTTAATGAATAATAAAGATTTTTATATAATGCTGCTTTAGTAGTAATCTGAAGCAGCATTATATAGAACTCTTTATTGTAGCAATAATCTCAGAATATTTTTTCACTTTTTCAAACATATTCTATGCTAGACAATGCTGTGACACACACTGATATTAACATTAAAAATCTAAACCTTTTCACAGAATGTACAGTAAAATTCCTGCCAATAATCAAAGTAAATCGTGGGGGAAAAACTTTCCTAAAAATTTAAATATAGACATTTACATTCCCTATTATTTACATGTATTATTATTTAAGGGATTAGACTAAGAGCAGGAAGACCTGGGATCAAACTCACCCTCATTCTAAAGCTCATTTTTTAGTTCATCATGCTCTCAGCCAAACCTAACTCATGTTTGGAGAAGGAAGACAATACAGATAGTCCTTACTTACAACAGTTTGTTTAGTGACTGTTCGAAGTTACAACGGCACTGAAAAAGTGGCTTCTGACCATTTTTCAATTTACAATCTTGAAGCATCATGTGATCAAAATTCAGACATTTGCTAACTGGCTCATATTTGTTGATTGCAGTCTCAGAGTCATGTGATCAACTTTTGCGATCTTCTGAACAGGGAAGTCAGATTTACTTAACAACCATGTTACTAACTTAACAACTGCAGTGATTTATTTAACAAATGTGGCAAGAGAAGACTGTAAAATGGAGTAAAACTCAATGTCTCACTTAGCAACAGAAATTTTGGGCTGAATTGTGGTTGTTAATCAACGACTAACTTATATATCACTTTGAGCTCCTTATGAAAAATAGGTTATATCAACACTATTTAAGTCAAATATTTAATTTTAATTTTTTAAAATTAATCAATTTAATTTTTAATGTAATTAAATTAAAATTAAGTTACATTTTAAAAAAATCAACTACTATTTTGATTCAAGCTATGCATTGATCTTTTTGTGGGGAAAAGCACAGGGTAGCCAAAACAAATTGATAATCTATATGGGAGATCATAAGTTCTCATGCTTCATTAAGTCATTAAAGGCTAGGCAAGATCTAATGTCTTTCCCTCCCAATCAGTGATTTGTCTTGTTTAAATTGTTATTCCAATGAAGGCAAACATGAAGGAATCATACACATCCCAGCTGAGGTCTACAGATTTGATGCCCAGTCCAGAAAAGAGAAATAAGGTAGTTTGGATTCAGTGTATACACAGTCAAATTCATTCCTATTTCAAAAGCTCAGAAGCCTCCAAAGTAAAAGTGATTCTCTGCTGATGAAGAGATACTTTCCCTCCCTTTTTAATCTTTAAATTCTCTTCTAGCAAGATCTAAGTTTTCTCTGCCTCTAATGTTTTGACAACCATAACGAACAGGATGAAACAATCTTCTAAGAAGGATTTTATCATTCAGTTTTCCAACTAATTATTGAGAAAATACTTCAACATTATGTAGAGCTAGGAATTGTTTCAAAGGATAAAGATAAGTTTTTATGTCATCTAAAAATTGTAGAAGATAATTACTTTTTAAATGCTAACTATAATAATCTTATATAAAACTAATTTCCTATCACAGGTTAAAAAAATGAATACCTTTTACAAAAACTGAAATTCAAGTCTAGTACCTTTAAAGTTTAAAGACATTTGTTTTAATCAATGGGAGCTGTGGAAAGTATTTTAAAAAGGTCCTCAAATACATTAGCAAGAACAAATCATTCCTTTTCGAAGCATTAAAACAGCCATGTCTCTTGCACGCCTCCTTTGTAAATTTTGAAATCTGTCCCATTTTTTTCCATATGTGTTTGCAACCACAGCACACAAACTTTGCTTGCAGCTTCAGAATAAATGCCACATACAGACAACTCCGACAGCATTCAATGAAAAGTATTGTAAAGGATATAACACTTGAACAAATGAGAAGTGAGATTATAGAAGACTCACATTCATCTTGCTAAAAATAAAAAGCATAATCCTGAAAACTTTTCAAAGCAAGATATACAGTACTTAAAAAAATAACATAAAAACCAATAACTCAGCTGAATTGCATCGAAGTTTTACTCTCTCTGGACTAAGATGCAAATAAATTGCAGGAGCACAGAAAGAAATTAGCAAAAGATTATTGGGAAGTTTGTACAAGAAATTTTAAGAGCATTTGGAGATGGAAAAAAAGAGAGTTTTTGATTGAGCATTGTTGGATTTTACCCACATATAAAATTTTGAATAAAAGACTACTTAGAAATAAAAATTAACAAGGAATCTTATTAATGTTTATCATTGTATAAAAATGATGATCTTCTGACCTTCAGGTCCTTTAGCATCTTTAAACTTTGGGATGTACTTCCTCAAGAGCAAAATACTAATTATATGGCTTGTTTGACCCAACAAAATCTGAACTAATTTAGCCAGCATGACCTAGAATTGCTTACAAAATAATTATTTGAGGCTCTTAAGATTTCTACCGAAAGGGTCTTTTTGCTATTTTTTTCCCCCAGTTAGATACAAAATGCATTCAGGAAAATTATGCCTTGCGAATTATAATGTTGTCCAAATAAGTCTGCTACCAGTTACTTAAGCAAAAACATGTATGTATATATATATATATATATATATATATATATATATATATGTATATGTATATGTATATGTATATGTATATGTATATGTATATGTATATGTATATGTATATGTATATGTATATGTATATGTATATGATGTATATGTATATGTATATGTATATGTATATGTATATGTATATGCACACATACATACACACACACACATATCTACATATACATACACATACACATACACATACATACATATACATACACACACACACACACACACACACACACACATATATATATATATGTACATATACATATATCAGATAAATAGCACTAGCAATAACACTTAGACTTATATACCACTTAACAGTGATTTACAGCCCTCTCTAAGCGGTTTAGAGTTAGCATACTGCTCCGAACTATCTAGGTCCCCATTTTACCAACTTCAGAAGGATGGAAAGCTGAGCCAGTGAGGATCGATAAAATATTCATTACTCTGTTCAATGACTAATAATAATCTAGTTTCATTATACTATATTAGAATGTTGATAAGTAAATTTATGGGAAAAAATCCCTCACAGCATTCATTCAAAATTTGTATACAGGAACAAAAACTTCATTACTGCCAACATTATACTAGAATTGGAGACTGAATTTTGAATATGTCTGAGCAAAACAATTTTCTTGTTATGTTACATTTAATTAGACATACTCTCTAATGACAAATAAATGTACCCACTAATTACAGAACTTTATATTACTACAGAATGCTAAGCAATACCAAAACCCCAAGTAAGTTTTTCAGTAAAAAAGATCCTGTGACCTGAATTCAGCTTACTGCTGTGAAAGCAACTACAGCATTGCAGAATGAAGATATATATCATTTGACATTCTAAAACCAGTAAAATAAGGTCTATACTTTTTTTACTCCATAATTTTTGGGTTGTACTTTGGCTATGGCACTTTCATCATACATACATACATACATCAACTGTAATACTGTAACAAGATTTCACAATGATTCCTGGTAAGAATTATAAAAAACCAGAATATTGAACAATTCCACACACAATCTACACTGACAAAAATAATAATATATCAGTAAATAATATTTTTCACTAATCAAACACATGGACTATATCTACATTTTTAATTTTAAAAGGAATATGTATTTAGAATAGGCTTGGCAAAATTAAGACAGATATACACATTTAAAAATCAGAAGGAGATTAGTGGCCACTCTCCAGATTAACAAATATCAAAAGGCACAAGCTTTCATGAGACAAAAATTTAAGTCTTTTATTAAAATTGTTAATTTGAAAGGGTGCTACAAAGTTTTTGATTTTTGCCTACACAGCTCTCCAACAAAACTTATGCTCACAATCTTATGCTGCATACAATCAGTAGAATACATTCAACTGTACCTAGGGTTGCTGAAAAACATTTATCTAAATTTCTGGGAAGCATCAATTGCTTACTGTGATCAGCACAATTAATGGCAGTTTGAAAAAAAATCTTATGTATGTTAATAATTCTATTTTATCTTATTTTTTTAAGGTTCATTTCAATTCTAATGTATGCTCAAAGAGCTTAATCCATGAACTTCAATATTATTTGTGTGTGTAGGACTATGGCATGCTAATTATGCAGATACTAAAAGGCCTATTTTGCGGTGGGGGGAGGCCGTATTCCTCATTCTCAGTACACTGCACTGTGCAATCTTCAAAGCCTTCATGCTCCAATTCCCTTGAGACAACCCTCACTATCTAACAATAACGTTTTAAAAATGGAATTTTCTCCAACTTTTTGTACCATTTCATTTCTTTCAGTAGTTTCCTAACTATATTGCTTCAAAATATAACTGTGATGACCAACTCAAGCTTTTAAATATTTTAAATATTTTTCTAATAAATAATTTACTTTTAATTCCTAAATAATTTTAGCTTATTTCTCTCTTACTGACCCTCAAGAGTATTCTTAATGTTAATATATTAATTTATTACTTTTCATTACTATTATTTTATTACTTCTTTTATTTTTAAAACACATCTGCAGCTGTTTTTAATTTATATCAGCTTATGTTTTGTATTTATACACAGACATATTTTTCTTTCTTCAAGTTTAAATATTGAATTGCTGGAAAAAAAACACCTTTATCACATATATATAAATGTCACACACAAAATGCTATAGAGACATCAGTTGGTCTACTAATATGCCTTCTGTCTGCATGAAATTATCACCTACTTTTATAATTATCTACAAAATTTAAACAGTTTATGGTAGTTCCTCCTCTATTAGCATATCAAATATGAACAAAATTATGCCCAAACAGTCTACTCAAAATATGAAACATACATAGTTAAACCGTAATTGTTTGTATAATAACCCTTTGATGTATTTTAATGTTTTTTCTGAAACTTATTACCCGCCTTCTAGTGATATATTGATGTTATTGATCAATATTCTTCTGGAAAGTCTACAGCTCAGCAGAAAATGTCAAAAAGTCTGGAATTTTGTTATTACTGCTGAACTTCCTGTGTAAAATGTTATTAGCACAGTTAGTGTATGGATGGTACTTCTCTATACTAAAACCATAATATAACATTATTTGTAAAAGTCTTTTAAAGAGAGCTTCTCCAATGGAGGATTTCATTTTATAATGGAGACTCAACCATATACCTATGATACTAATGGGAGTATTTCATTTTAGTCTGATTATATAACATTTTCAGATGGAGATGCACATTTAGACTTTTGCACCCTTAGAAATTTCTCTATCAAAGTTAAGGAAGATTGGGATAATAACTAAAAGTAATCATTAACAAAATTATTACTAATTACTAGTATGTACGTTTTCTCCAATCTATTAAATTAAAAAAGTTACAATGTGGACAACATTGAGAGGGGTTGCAAGGTCTGTATCCAAAGCTTTTGAACAGCCATATAAAACCCAGTGCCTCAGATAATACATTTCTAATTAATGGACTTAAGAAATATGTTTAATTAGTGATAAGAATTTTTTCTCCTTCAATATAAAAAATGAAAATGGTTCCAATAATCTCTGTTCATAATGGGATATTTTTATGATTGAAAAACAAATTTGAATTACTTCATAAAATAATTCTATCTATGTTACATTCTGCTCAAATTATTAATTACACTGTATTTTTTAATTTAAATAATTCAACTGTAGTTTATTCAATATTGAAGATAAAAAAACCAATCACCTTTACATGTGCATAACAACTATAGCTAACAGTACAAAGTTCTTAAGCATCTGAGTCATATTCATTTAATAAATTATTTAAATATACTCTTGAAAACTGAGATACTATAGCTTTCAAATACTTTTGAGATATCTGAAAAGTGAAGTCAGTTAAGATTTTAATGAGAATTCACCTGTCACTTACAATTGACTAAAGATGGTTTGTGAATCTAAAGTTCACAAAAACATCCAAATGACTTCTGAAATTTGGAAGGAGACTAGTTAAGTCTTTTATGTTTAAATTTCAATTAAAGTGCCAGAATTTATAATGTACATGCCTAGAAATGCAAATACAATCTGTTTTTAAATATTGATTTTCAGTATTATTAAATAGGAACAGCCTCATTTTAATACTGATACAATATTAACTTGAATAATATCCAAGTAACCACACTTTCATATTTGTAGATAAAAATCTTACATGGGCAACCAAAACAGCTAATATTCTCCTTATCTTTTCCATATATGGAAAATGGCAGTAAGTATATGATAATCTTTAGAGCAACTTGTCTCAGTTTGAAAAATTAAAGAAAATCATTTTTCAAATAATAAAGCATAGAAAGAAAATATCTACTTCTATTTTCAACTTATTAATTAAGTATAACCAAGAGAAATAAAAAACTAATACAATTTGAATTCTATGACAGTAATAACACAGGCCTAATGGAACTACAATTAAAACCAATACAAAGTTTATCTTCACCAATCACCCTTCTGCTTATTTATTTATTTATTTACCTCACTTGCACTTGCATTGAGTCTCATCATAAATTTAAACAACTTGTTTAACCACTTAGGTCTTTCAGAATTAATGAGATATGCTAACTTTACTATCACAAAAACTGAAAGACAAACTTTTCAAGGCACATTGTTGTGTGTTTTGCAATAATGGACAGTTTAACATTTAGGCAACAAAATTAATGAAATGTCTTAAGAATGTCAACTTTGTCTCACAAGGTACTTTTGTTTTATTTAAAAAGAACTATTAAAAAATGCTCTTAGTTACATTTTACAGTTCCCAGGAAAGAATGGTTTATGACTAAAAGTGAATATGTTCAATAAAAATTATAACATTAGAAATAGCAGTATAAAATACTACTTATTTTACACTAATAAAGTATAAAAATTAAAATAAGCAAATGTTCGACAGTTTTAATGTAGTAATCTATATAAAACAGCACATTCTAAGTTTATCTTGAAGCATTTGTGTAACTTCTTTTATCACATAAAACGAAGACTCAATGAAATGATTCTTCGCTCTTAATTAAAAAATTAACCAATTTGCAACACTTAGCAATTCTCCCCTTTAACAGTTATTAAACTACATTCAAAATTCAATAAATCCTGTAATTTAATTTTATTTCCATTTAGAGAACTAAAATAGTTTTAAACACATCCTAATCCTTTAAATAGGTTCACATCTAATCTACAAACTAAAAACCAAAAAAGAAAACATTATATATATTTATAATTAGGTGAGTCTTTTACCCATTTATTTTTTAAAATTCCACTATGCCTTGTGACTGAATATGTGTTTTTAAGAGGTCTATTATATATAAATAATCAAAATCACCTCCAAAGTATTAGTTTACACTTCAGGAATTATAGCCAAAAACCTGAGAACTGCACAGCTAATCACAGTCAACAGAATCCAGGCCTAAAATATGTTCAACATATTATAAGTTATAGTTTGAGAGAAAAGTCTAAAAAGAAAATCAATAAACATAAAAAGCAGCTTAGTTGAAAATCAGTAGAATCAAGAACAAATATTGGAAAATGATATAAAAATAAAAATCTGTTAAATTTAGTAAAAGCATATTTTTCTTGTTTTCCAAAACAAAGCAAGCCTGACATAAGTTTACATTCAAATTGGTCCATAATCAAGTGATTTTCTGAATAGCTATCCAAATTATTTCCTTTTCTTATTCTAATTTTATATTGCTTAGAAATAATGTTGAAACTCAATAAAATTTTGAGAAGCAGTTTTTACTGTTTTGTGATGCTTGGGCTCACTACTCATACACAAGTGGTAGTTATACTAACTCTGTTACTTCTTTACAGGTGTTAAATAAAAATACAAGATGAAAAAAATACTATAATTATGTACAATTACAAAGCATTAAAAAGTACAGCTAATGAAGATTCCAAACATAATTTTCTGAAAGGAATTTGTTACTTGCCGTTTATTCTATAAATATAGTAAAATGAAATCATGTGAATCAACTACTATCTAATCCTAAAGGCATTTAGTATGGAAATCAAATGCATTAAAATCCATGCAGCTTTATACTTATCAATTTATTTAGGATCCCCAAATTTATATTTAGTAGTGGACTTTATTCCATTTGATTTCATATGACCTATCAACCAATTTTAAATTGCTTCTCCATCTTAGGTATTCAATATGAAATATGGCTTCCCATGATGTCTGATTGTAAATTTATATTTGTGTGCATGTGTGTAAAATATATACCTACATACATATGCCTATAATGCACACATACACACAATCATCCATCCTTTCTTGCATATGCTTTTGAAGGTACACAGACTTTCAAATTACAGAATTCAAAATATAAAATTGGTTGTCTAACAATTCTAAAGGATTTTATATATTGAAATATGTACATGTGTATGCAACACATATTTCTCTTCAGCTCTGCAATTAGAGCTTTGAACATAATGCATATACAAAAAATGGGAACGTATGTCTAATATATGAATGTCTGGAGCTTTCCCCAACAGAAAATGATTTAGTATAACTTTACGTATTTAAGTTTTAATAAACAATGATATTTAGAATATTAATCAATCAAAGTAGTGATATTTAAACATTTCAAATTCCAGTTTTTAGGATTTAGAATAAAAAAAAATCTGGAAATTAACTATTTAGATTAATATTATCAACATATGACTTCAAGAGTTATAAATATAAAAATAATTTGGATTTCTAACCTTTCCAATCTAAAATAAAATATATAGGTTTATAGGTTTTTCAAATAGTGTTCTGCTTACTAAGGTCTGCTGCTGTTCTATTCATTCTTTTCAGTGTGATTTAAGCAGGTCAACTGAAAATTTTTGCAGATGATTGTGCTGTCTCACATTAGCACTTTGTTATAGTATGGGGAAAACAAAGTTCCTATTAAAAATGGCCGTATTCTGTTTCACTAACCAGCATATGTATTTGTAGAAATATTACTTAAAAGTATGAGTTACCAATTTGTATTTCAAAATTTAATTCTTAATTTTGAAACTATTCCTCTACTAATTTACACAGTGACAAATGCAAAAATATGGATCTAAAATTCTGTCGTTTTATATTACTTCCAGTGATGATGGATACTTAGCAACCGTTCTCTTCTATAGAGGAATGAATACCTGAGTGAAGCATGTAATATGTCATGTGGCATTAATTATCCAGATCATTGTATTTAGACAGCTATTATTACAATGTGTAAAATGCATTCATTTTAGAATCCACTTTTTTGAATCTCTTTTTTCAGCATTCCATGGAAGGAAATGCAAACTTCCACCATAAAGATATAAATAAAAAGAACTGTCTAAAGAAACTGTTTTTGCCTATTCCTGATTACAAATAATTTGGATTAATTGGTACTTTTTTCTAGAAATTTTTGCAACAAGGAAAATACATAAAATAGATATATAAATTTCATTAACTTGAATGTTTAGATATATGAAGGAAGAAAATGACCATCTAAATGTTTTCCAAAATTACTGAACATTGTGCTATTTCTGCACAGTAACTTCAAAATAAACTATTCAGTAGGCCATCAAATAGTATTTAGAAGTGTTAGCAGTTATCATGTGCACACACTTTTTGCATTATTATATTTAAAATAATAATAGTGATTCATTCCATGATACAATAAGCATAAAGAATACACTATGGGTAATATGTTATGCACAGATTCTTCCAACTAACAACTTTTCCTACATAACTGTATTCATTTAGTTTGTGTCTTTCTAGTTCTGCAGTAAAATAACTCTATTGTTCTCTGCTTTTCAAATTCCTGAACAGGTTGGTTTGCAGGGATTAGTTTTGCCTAAAGGCCCATGAAGTTTAAACTGAACTATTCTTGAACTAACTAAAAAAAACATCTTGGAAAGAGTAGTCTTCAAGAATGATGTCCAGGAAACTGAAGCAAAGTTAATTAAGAGCAGCTGTCTAGGTCTGTAGTGAAGTAGATCAGTATCCCATCAAATCCTCTAAAGGTTTCCCACTTTTAAATCAGTATGTACTTCCATTTGCATTGAGGAAATGATAAAAAGTATTAAAAGTACTGCTTTAAAAATTACATAACATAAGATGTTAGTATAGTTTTTTTTTAAAAAAAATCAATACTTATTTTATAATTACTGAATGGCTGTTCAAAATCAGATGAATAGTTATGTTTTCTTTTAAATATTTCTCATTTTATAAAGATTGTACAAAACAATGAATTTTTAATGCTTTAGTCAAACATTCAGAATTGGAGAACAAAAGATTTATTTTTGAAAACAAGAACTGTGGTTTATACAATTCCAGACATGAATCTGTTTTCAATTACTGAAAGTATTTCCACTTCAGTGGAAAGGGATCAAGTCTACAGCTACACAATTTTGGGGCAATGAATGCAATTATATTAAGCTTTATAAACAGAATGACTTTGTGACAGGATCACATAGTCTGCATATTCCATGTCTGTTATGAGAAAAAAGAAAAGAGAATTATTACATTGGAGTTGCAAGTGTGGAGTGGAAAATACGATATGCTTCTCCACCTTTCAAAGTAGCATAATAAATGTCCTAGATTTCCTGGCAATACTTTATTATTTCTAAATCAACATTTTCCGATATTATATAAAAGTACACCATATTTGCGTTTATAAAGTTGGATTTATATATTTAATTACTTTTTCTCTTTCATTATTACTATTTTAAAAAACAGCAGTATGCTAAACAGAGCTATACGGTGAGGTCCGTTATTTTCACACGCAGCCGATTCCTTTATTAGAAATATTTATTACTCTTTGAGAATGCCACTACACGTTCGCACTAACCAAGTCCAAAAACCTAAGGAATTCAACCCGATTTTGGCTACATCAGAAAGCGCTGAAGACTAGATGTGCTATGCTAAGATCTGAATGCAGTAATTTGCGGGTTTTTTTAAATCAACACACCCGTTCAAGAATTCTTTGAATGTTAAAGTCCTGTAGGAAAAGAAGAGCCGCTTAAGTAACCGGAGAGCTTTTCGTAAGAGCATTAGCACATTGAGAAATAGGTAAAGTTAAGCTTCGCCTTTGCTAGATCTCCATCTAGCTCTTCAGGGGTTAACAAGCCACCTCATTTCCAACGCTAATATTGCCTCTGCACCGATTCCAAGAGAAGAGCAGCCTCCTCCCTCCCATTCTATAACACCGCATCGGAATCAAACATACATAAAAGGAGAAGGGGGGAAAATCCGCACATTTACCTACAGCAGCACTAGGGCTTCTGTTTTTGAATGTTTTAAGTGGATCTTCTCGAAGTAAGTATTCGCACTTTATCCCGGCTCGGCTGTAAGGTCAAAGAAGGGTAGCTTTTCAGTCACCCACCTTTCCGTGGTGATTCCGCCTTCTGGATGTGACGAGCTGAGCGCAGCCCTTCCAAGTTGAATCAGTCTATAATGTATCATGTTACAGAGCCTGGCTTTCTCTTCAGGCACCGAACAGCAATCAGACATGATAGGCTGAGGCTCCTCTGTTTACATCCAAGCAGGGGAGGGGGGCGGGGTTGCCATCGCTTAACCCTTGCCAAGCCACGGGGCGCCTCGCTCTCCCCATTTCCTCGGACTGCCGTAGGAGGACGGAGTTCTGAGCACGGCCAAAGCCGCTCGCGCTTTTTCGTCTTCCCCCAAACGAACCTCCCCGCTTCTTTAAGATGTGTGCAGAGACTGGCGGAGCCCCCGACCCCAAGATAAGCTATCGCGCTTAAGGACTGCATCGCAGCAGCACCTATTGAATAAAGAGCAGCCGGCATGGGGAAAGCTTTGGAAAGCAAAATAAAATGGGTCTTTTGTGGCAGAGCAAAAGAGTAAAATAATAAAAAAGACAACAAATTAAATATCTGATATACATGGATGCTTGGGTTGTTCTTTTTTTTTAAAGCGAGTATGCATCTCTCAAAGTACTTAAATCTTTGAGCGTTAAGAATTATTTTCTCCGACAGTCTGAAATTGCAGAAGTCAGTTCTTCCCAATGGGCGCCTTGGAGAACTCCTTTGACTGGGCTATTGAAGATTCGCAAATGTAAGGCTCGAGATCCGTGCCTGACGGGTTCAGGCTTCTGCGCTACTCAGACAACAGACAGCCTTAAAGATACGTGATAATCACAAACTGATTATCTGATCCCGTAGCATTTGCCTTTCTGATCCTGTAGCATTTGCATCGATCGAGGTTATATTACGTTAGGCTACCATTTCTGGCTGCAGAAATAAGGATAACCAACAAATAGCAAAGGGCCACAAAAAAGGAAACAAAAAGGACCCCCTCCTCAAGTCTCTCTTGCCAGGTCCTCCAGATTTTTGCAGACCAAATATAACAGCCCTAATAAAAGTGTTTTGAGCTTGTGTAGAAAATGCAAAATGGATTAAAGAACAGGATTCATTTTTCATATACATGCGCAATTCTCTTGAGAGTTATTGACACAGATCTATCAACACTGAAAATACAGAATCCGAGAGTTGGAATTTTACAAAAATTTAAAGGAACTGAGATGAAATATAAAAAACTGAAACTATCTAGAATATTGCTATAAAGAAGGGTTTATCCCCAGGAAGCAAGAAAAACCCATTGGAAGCCCATGCCAATATTTTTGAAGGTTACAGGATTGTGGATCCAGAAGAATAAATGGGGTGGGGGGTGGGAGTTGCCTTTTGAATTCCTGCAGCCCCAGATCTTAGTCATAAACGATGGTACTACTATTAACAGATCTTGGTTCTGTTTCACCTCCTGGTTGAGAGGAGAAAGATTTCTGCAAGTCAAGCACTCTGATTCTTCTGGAGGAATAGGGCAATTGTATTATTTATACATCATTCCTAGATAATAAATCAAGTGTTTTTATTTAGTTAAATTTAACTTTCTAATATTGTTCTTTCTAAATTATTTGGCTAAAATCAACCTCAATTAGAAACACATCAATTATTGGCATGAACACACTATGAATTAGCTCATGTGTGCACATTGCTCAATTTATGTTTATTCCCCCACCCAAATCTGATCAACCAACAGGGGGCTGTACAGCTCTTGCCACTAATTTACAAGAGGAACATTTAAACATTTTTTGCTTTAAAAATTTTCTTTTAAAAAGTATCATAATTCATAATCTCATAATTTTATTCTATGATATATTCTGCATTGCTTGGTATTCCTAATATTTGTATTCTGCATCAACAGTGATTTTTGAGAATTAATAATGTAATCATTGAATAAATTTCTTATGAACATGGAAAATCATAGGTTTGTCATATTTGTAAATGCTGTTATTTACCTGTTTTTTATCATTTATAATAAATTTCTTGTATAATTTATATGGTTTCTTAGATTAAATGAACAGGCAAAGAAAAACTTTGCTTGTTCATCTAATTGTTTCATTTAACCTTATGCAAGTAAACAACATATTTACTGCTACATATAAACTACGTTGTATCTATTATGTTTTTCCACTGGTTTCACTTATTTGAGAGGCAATTTTCATACATTTGAAGTTTAAAATTATTTTTTCAAAATTAATATCCTCACATTGTCGAATTCCTTATGTTGTTCTTAATGTGTATGTTACTAAGAATTTCCTAAATCTGGAAATATTTTCAAATAATTCAAAATATAATTCAGATTCATAAATACCAATGTATTTATTAATATTCTATGACAGTTTTTTCGATTCTCTATCCAGAAGTTAGGCAATTACCAATGTAAAGATAATTTACCAACCTATCTTCAACTGCCAATGATCTCCGTAGATTCCCAAAATATTCAGTGCATGAAAACATCAGATACTAAATTTAAGATAGAGAAACTCAAAAGTATCTAAAAAGTATCTTAATCTCTACTAAATAACATAATTCTTCCCAATTAACAGATAGTTTATTAGTCATAATTATGAAAAAAACAATATTTAAGTGATTTACTTCCTTGCTTTTGGCTTTCAAATAAATAATAAGAATAAAGAACACAGGTCATTTATCATGGTTGCATTTTAAGTTCCTTGAATTAACCAAAACATATTATTCTGATCTAGCATAAACCTAGGTTTTTTTGTTAATAGAATAAATAATATTAAGACATCATAGTTCTGACAAGCTCCATCTTGTAAAGCCTGGAGGCTCTGGTAATGTCAAAGAAAGAGCAGGCAGAAACCTCTCAATGCCATTGGGAAAGCTACAATAGTCTTGGACAAAAGGATTGTGGCAGATGGAAAGACCTACAGAAATAAATTATATGAAGCAATATATTATGAAAAGATTATCATAAAATGAAAGGAAGTTATGGTGCAGAGATAGCTAATGGGCAAAATAAAATAATGAAAAGGACAGAGACAAAATAAATGTTTCTAAAATAAAAAAAAGATATGAGAAAGGCTAGATGGAGATTTGATGTACACGTATTTCATCATTATTGCAAGGCCCTTGTGACTTCATGGAAGGATGGGGAATCAACAAAATACCATTGCACAAATCTTGGTTTACCTTACAAACCATACCTTGCATATTAATTTAAATTGATTCTCCCACACTTCTCTGGATGACAGATAATTTAGGAGATATATGGGACAGGCAGAGGCAACTTCTCATATTTCTGCTTCAGCCTTTTGGAAATTGGTGGACTACAACAGTGTTTTTCAACCTTTTTTGTGCAAAGGCACACTTTTTTCATGAAAAAATCACGAGGCACACCACCATTAGAAAATGTTTAAAAAATTTAACTCTGTGCCTACATTGACTATATATAAAGTAATTTTCCCACGGCACACCTTACACTATGTCACGGCACACTAGTGTGCCACGGCACAGTGGTTGAAAAACACTGGACTACAATATTAGTAATACCTTTTTCTGCAAATTAGAGCAATGTGATATAATTCATTTGCATTTGTCTATCAATATACTATAGTAAAACAATTACTTTTTCTGTAATGATGCACAACACTAACATTTATCTTTTCCTCTGACCAGTAAAAAGAAAAAAGAGCGTCTGTAACCTTGCATAGGCTTTCTTAGTAACACAACTATGGAAGATTGTATATGGCCTAATTCTATAATCAGAAATTATTATTATTTATTAAATGTATGTGCTGTCCATCTTACTTCTGGGCTACTGCAGTGGTAAAAACATAATATTATAAAAATGTAAATTTAACAATAGTAAAACAATAAAAAATAAAAATAATGAAATTACAGCAATATGATTGAAAGATAGGTGGGGGAAGAGCAGGCTGCATGGGGTGAGATGGGATCTTTTATCAGTCACTTCCAGTGTGGTATTCCCCCATTGGGTCTCCAGGTTAACTGGCAAAGCCAGGTCTTCAGGCTCTTAAGAAAATGCAGGTGGGTGTTTTAGAAATATGTTTAGTTTGCTTCAATCATGGCTTCTAGACAAACGAAAGGGACAATTTTTTTAAACCAAAGGAGATTTAGCATACACTTGTAGTTAGCAATAGCAATAGCAGTTAGACCTATAGAGGACAGCCCTCTCTAAGCGGTTTACAGAGTCAGCATATCGCCCCCACAGTCTGGGTCCTCATTTCACCTACTCGGAAGAATGGAAGGCTGAGTTAACCTTGAGCCGGTGAGATTAGAACCGCTGAACTGCAGATAACAGTCAGCTGTAGTGGCCTTCAGTACTGCACCCTAACCACTGCGCCATCTCGGTAGTTCATATGGCTGCACTTCTCTCATTAATTTCAGGGAGCCATTTCAACATCAACTTTGTTAGATTACATATCAGTTCATATGTATAATATCTATTGGCTTAAGTAATAAAAATTGACCCAAATAAAAGTGTGTGTGTTTGTGTGTTTGATATATACATATACCTCAGTATTCAGGATAAACTAGAGTTTAGGGGAAGAAATGGTGAAGTTAAGATGGATCTACTAGCAGGATTAGAGATCTAGGAAATGAAAGAATAGTTTTTTTCCCCTCAAACTGACACTGGGTTTACATATTTCCCCTTCTAATCACTTTCGGTGATTACTTATTAATTGTTTTTCAGATATGAGGAAACTTTGGATTGACAAGTTTTACAAAATCAGGCAACTTTCCTTCAATCCTTAGCAAAATAACTTTTAAATACAAGTTGAAGAATTTAATTTAAAAAAAAACAGCAAAAGGATGATTAGAACTTTGATTTTGGAAAGTTACAAACTAACAGCCCAGATGGTCTTGAAATAAGATTTTATATTAATTATAAGAAACTTTCCCATGGGAAAACGCCTTTGTTCTAAATTCTCTTAAAAATATGATAGGTTGAGACTTTGAAGGTTGAACAGTAGAAGGAACCATAATGAACTAAATATTGCAATTAAAGAAGAAAAACACTTACATTTGACTTATTAATACATAATAAGAGAAAAATATTTTAACACTGAACATACTGGAATATAGTTTTGAACAATGGAACCAGAAGTTAATTTTAAGAGTGTCGGCCTTTATAGAAGGGCCGTGTTTAAAATATGTTATGGAAGATGAACAAGTTTTACCAGAGAAGACAGAGATTGATCTGTAATTGGATTTTAAAATGCTGTAATGGTCATACAAATGAAGCTGACTGATGTTTTCATAATTAAAAGGAAGATACAAACAACAAACAAAAAAAAGTGAGCTGGGTAACACTCTTACATTGGATTTACAAAAGTAACTTGTAAATTTCGAAGAATTTTGTAAGAAAGGACAAAATAAAATGAAAAGAAATCATTCTAGAATATTATTTGAAGTGATGAAAGATTGTTAAAAATAAAAGGAAACAATATAAAATTGGTTTATTTAAACAAGGTTAAGATATGTATTTGGTATCTGCTAATCCTTAATGAAGGTTGCAGATCAGGACTGAACAATAAAGCTTTAAGGAGGTGTTTATAAATAGATGGGATACAAGAATTCATTTCTTGTATTTTAAGAGGAGATGATAATTCACTAAAATAGTTTATATTTGTTGTGGTGAAGGCGGAAATAATTTCTTTAAATATTTGTTTTTCTTTATTCTTATTTTTTCTTTCTTTTCCATTCTTCTATTTTGTTCTTTTCTGCATTTTCTATTTTTATTCTTTTATCTTTGTAATTGTATTTATTAATAGAATTAGAATATACATTTGAAATTTTAAATGTATGTTGTAGGTGTTCTCAGAGAATGATTGCCTTATCATTAGAAGGTATATTAGTCACCTACCCTTCTACATTATTCTATTGCCCCAGCTTCCTTTGTTTTTTGTCACTGAGCATTTTAAAACAGATTGAACTGCAGCTCTCCATCATGCCTGGAGGCACAGTTGGAAAGAAGGAGGATGCTAGAAGCATATGATTTGCAAAATATTAGTTTTCTTATCCAATCTTTTTTGTGAATTAAAAGATCCTCTCAAAACACTATATTAACACAACTAGGCATATTCAGACATATCACTTCTTTACTGACTCTAGGAAGTAATGCTAGAATTGTGTTACACGCACTAGATTACATGTGATCTTTTCTCACTTTTTAAAAAAGCCTGAACAACCAACATGCTTGTAATAATTCCTGACACTATTAAAAAGATGTTTCTTATATATTTGTGTATAAATTTTCATGGACAAACATAGATGCAATAGTGAAGATATTCATTATCGTAATTCAGATACTGTATCTCAAGATCAGAAAAGCTAGCATTGAAGAGCTCCATTTGAGATGTATAGTTGTGTCTGACTGTTTGAACTATGAGCATGCTTTCAAGCTAATCTATATACTCACCATCTATGGATAAAGCAAACAGAATGTCAGTTGCTTTAAGGAAAAACTGACCTTCCAATCCTGTCAAAAAAAAGCAAGCATCCAGATATTTCTTATCTCTTGATTCCTCTCGTCAGCATATGAACTATCATTCTTAGCTGCACTACTTAACTGCACCAAGAACATATTAATTTAGAATTAAAGTCTTTTTATAGTCTCACCTATCCCAAAGGGCCCCAATTCACAAACCTTTGAGATATTGTTTGTTCATATTTGAAGTTGTATAAGATTATTAATAAATGCTGCAAAAAATAACATAGCTACTCCTCTGGAAATATTCTGCTCAAATATTGCCTTAGCTTGTCTATAAGCAGAGTCTGCTTCTTGGTGATGGAAGGAACATTATTTGTTACCTAATTAGTTATGAAATTGGTCCCAAACAGTGATTATTTTCCAATGTAGTACTGTTATTCAAACACAAGACTGGCTTACTAAAAGAGGTATTTTTTACAGAATCAAAAACAAAAACCCAAGCCTATTTTGTGAAACACACTATCAGAACATAGTCAGCAAAACATGGCCATAATCCAGAAACACCAGGGGACTTTATGACTCTATAAACAGTAATGTAATCTTTCCCCTTAAGTCGCCATTTTAATATAAAAGGTAATGCTCTCAGAATAGTGCCCATGCCCTTTTAGATAATTTGAGCAAAATCATGTTCATACTAAAATTGACAAAACCTGGCAGAGTGAAAGATACTCTTGATGTTAAATCTTTCTGCACCTTCATTCTCAAATTTGCTCAGCAGCATTGGCCAAGCTGATACTGGCACACTATCAAGTCATAATCCATTCATTACAAAATTATCTGTTCAGAAATTCTCAATAGATCCCAGTCATCCATGCAGTAGAATAAGGTACAGGTTAGAAAGAAGAAGCTAAAAGGCCTTTACAACAGCTCTTAAATTATTTCATATCAATTCACCTGTTTAATCTCCATTCTTTCCAAGCATTAAAAAAAGCTATAAACATTTCAACATTTTTTACAATGAAGGAGAAATGACAAGTTCACATTGTATTTCCATATTGTCTTTAAAAAAATCACATAGCTTTTGGTAGTGTAATGAACACTTTCTTTATATCAAGTAGTCAGGTCTTTCCCTAATTTTTTTTACAGATCCTAGGCAATCTATTTCAAAATATTCCTGTAACAGGTTTTCATGGTAAACCAGTAGAGAGACTCTACTCCAAATGCCCATTTGGCCATGTGCATTTAAAGCAGAGGTCAGGATCTTATTTATCAACTACCACTATCCCATGCCATGTAGGGCTTTAAAGTGATAACCAGCATCCTGTAGCCACATGTAAGTCAATTGGAAGCAATGCAGCTCATGAAGTAGCAGTGTTGCAAGGGCAAAACAAAATACAGTCATGTTATACATGCCATTGCATTATGGATCAGCTGAAGTTCCCAAGGGTGGCTCCATATAAACCTTGTTACAGTAGTTCTGTCAAGAGGCTAATAAGATGTTAGTGATCATGAACAGGATCTCCTGCTCCAGAAATGGGCATAGTTGATGCATTATCTTCAAGGACTTGAAATGGACACCTAACATTAGAACCATCATTATAAAGGCACAACAAGAATGTTTTTCCTGTGTCAACTCAGAAAGCTCAGATTATCCAAAGATCTGCTGCAGTGGTGGATTCCTAACCGGTTTACTACCATTCGCTTGTACTCGTGTGCGCAACGCTTCTGCACATGCACAGTAGCATCCAGCCAGGTAGGCGGAGCCTCCTGCCACCACCTGGTTCGGCTGAACCAGGAGCAACCCACCTCTGATTTGCTGATACTGTTGTATAGAGGAATTATTGAGTCTGTCATTTGTACCTCAAGAATTGTCTGGTTTGGCAGAGCAACCAAACAGGATAGGTACAGACTTCAATGGATAGTTAGGACTGCAGAAAAAACCAGCCTGCCATCCAATGATGATCTGTATACTGCACAAACCAGAAGGAGGACTGAGAAAATATCTACACACCACTTACATCTGTACATACTGGTAATCTATTTCAACTTCTCCCCTCAGGACACTGCTATAGAGCATTGCATCCATAACAAATAGACATAAATATAGTTTTTTTCCCATGTCATCACTCTGCTGTACACTTAATTCCCACAGTACTGTCTCATTTCTCATCTTTTCTCATCTTTCCTACTATCTTCTTCTATTGGTTGTTACAACTTATCAATTGTTTGTTTGCAATATGATTAATGATTGTAACTATGATGTCACATTGGCCAATAACAAATTCTATTCTAATTCTAATTCTATCCCATCCCATCCCATTCTGGTGTAATTATGCAAAGGCTCCTGCTCTTTAAGGTGCATCCAGGAATGGTTCCAGAATCTGCACCAAGTCTGTATGGGATAGTGCAATTCCATCCAGAACTAAAGAGGGAAACCTCCAACTTCTGGATCTGGGGAGCTCAAATCTCATAATCCTTCAATCTTGGCAAGGTTGATCTGCAACCTATTTTTCCTCATTTATAGCCTCCAGACATTGAGAAAGAACCTTAATAACTTTATTTGGATGATTGGGAATAGAGATATACAATTGGGCATTATCTGCATATTGATTATACCTCACCATGTACTGGTAGAAATCTCTCCAATATCTTATAGATATTGAAAAGGAGAAAGGCTAGAACCATGAGACATACTGGAAAACAAGATCTAGGATTTCACTACTCCCTTTCACCAACATAAATTAGAACTGGCCTTGGAGAAAGAAGAACTAGTATGTTCCACTCCCAACCCCTTAGTTTACGGTCAATGATGCTGAAGGCCACTGAGTGATCAAGAAGAGCATAATGGAGCACAATTCCTACCTCAAACTCACAGATTATCAACAAGCTAAAAGGTGAAGGTTGGAAACTGTCCATATTGGCTGGATTCAAATATGGTGTCTCTCAAAGATGCATTTACCACTGCATGAGTGCACCAAAATGCCTCTTCATTGGCGGCTTTAACCAACCAGGGGGATATGGATCTAATACATACATGGCTGCACCTACAGTGTTGAGAATCTTGTCCATTTCCTTGGGACTAACCGGTTTGAACTCCTCCCACCTAACATCACAAAAGTGTGCCTCATTTATCTTCAGAAGACCTGCTCAACTGGAATGCAATTTGCATAGAGTTGAGTGATTTTACTAGCCAAGTGTCCATCACAGTCCTCACAGCAACCCTTACAAGTACTTTACCAGTCCTTCCTGACCCAGACGAGACTGACTTGTCCTGAATATGATTGTTGGCCAACACTTGGAGGGAAATCTCAAGCTCCCTCTAAAACCCAAAGGAACCTTTTAGGTTCCTGAGACAAGCAAACTGAGTAGACCCTGCTTTCCTGTGGAAAGGTGTATGCTGTGGTAAACTCCAACATTACCAGTAAGGATCAATACATGACAACAGATAGATGGCAATATCCACCAACTCCTGGTCACATAGCTACTGCTCTGAAGCAAAAGCCAGGTCATTTTTCTAGCATTAAAGGAATCACATCTGAATATTTTGGCAGCCCTTTTTGATGGTGGTGGGAATATCAATAATAAATCCCATCACCCTGAGGAAAGGATATAATTTCCAATCTACTTTACAACACTGAAGATACAACTGTTCCTAACTTTAGTATTGTTCTTAGGCACAATTGATCGATTATATGCAAAAAATATTTACTTTTATCCTATTGAATCTGTACAGAGCAGGTTTAGACCAATGCTTTGTTCTTTATAATCTGGTAAAAAAAAAGCATAATGATTCCCAGAGGAATTTTCTATGTGGCATTGTATAGTTGATTTTTAATCTAAAATCTACAGAGAGACCATGGGTCAAACTTGGCCCAGACAGATAAAAAGCTGTTATGTTTACCAAAAAGTTGTATACTATGGTATTATAGTTTTAGGTACACTCTTCATGGTAATTTGTTGGACTATATCATCACCCAAATGATGAGGCTGGAATATATTTAGCCTATCTTCTTTTGATTTATATATTTACTTAATTGTGAAAACATTTCCTGAAAAAAGTATTTATCCTTTTCTATCAGTAGAACAATTCCAATTATTCTACACACTGACAATGCAGAATCTTGTATGATAAGGGCACATGATAAGGACACTGAAGTTTCCATCTGTCTTTGGCAAAGCTGAAAAGCTAATTGTTAACTTCCAGAAAATCAGGGTGATCATTTTTGCAAAATAATATTCAAAGATATATTACTAATAAGTTAACAGGAATAGCATTGGATATTATTTATACAGATCTTGGCTTGTTCTTTCATACCTCTCTGTCACAAAACAAGCGCAAATATTCTACCCATACAGTACATCCAGTAGAATATGACCACAACTTTATACTTTTCCATATAAAGAGAGGGGATTTATTCTCTCCTGGAGTCCTGTCCTGTAATATATTTGAAACTACGTTTATCCATCAGATTCTGTATGGCATACTCATAGAGAACAATCTATATTAAAAACATTACAACATTTTGTCTATCTTTGCTACTCACAAATTTGTTAGAAATTTAATAAACAAACCAAGCAAGCAAGCAAGCAAAAATAAATAAAATGTAGCTTTTTTATTTTGAGGTGGAGATATTCCTTTGAAGGCCAGAACCTCGCAGGTTATATTTTCTTAATAGATCTTGCCCAATTATTTTTTTAAATTATTTAACATTCAGATAAATAAAACATATAATGAAATGTTGAATTATAATATTTTTCTTTTAAGTTTTGGCAATGCCAAAAGATGTCTTAGGCAGCTGCCAAGCTGATGACAACTTCTTGAATTATGGGGTTTTAAAATAGGTCGATATTAGCTTGGATTCTTGTTAACAGAATTGCTTCAAAATACATATGCATCTGTTCCAGGATTCAACAGTCTGCTTCTTTGGTGTTGTATGGTGGATTTCCCAGCATTCTTATTTTGAAAACTGATATTCCTGTGGTTCAGGTACCTTTGAATGTAATGCTGTATTACTAAATTTTATTTCAGATGGACTAGACCAGGAAATCAATTTAAGAGGAATGCTAGAACAACTTTTATTGAGATTAGTGATTATAATAGAATCTTGCAAGTCTGATTACACTATACCTCCTCCTGCTTCTCATAGTTCAATTAATTAGGGAGGCGTATATCTACAGTAAGTCCCCTTCAAATATTATAAGGCTTTTCTGAAATTAAAAAAATGCTTCAGTTCCTTTTACTTATTTCTTGACCTATCCCTTCCAAATTTTCCTTGGTCTCTATAGTTTATAGGGATTGGCAGGTCCTGTTAAGTTATTCTATTCTTCAGAGAACACAGATAGTATTTTCTATTTATTCTTGCAACTAGTAAAGTCTACCCATACTACCTACTGACTGATAAATCCTAATATTTACCTGCTAAATTGCTTGTCTCTGTATGCATCAGCTTTGAAGCATTACTATACTGTCTGTTATGTCTTTTTTTTAAAAAAAATTCTACTAAATTTTTATTTTAATTGTAAGCTGATAATTGACCATAATAAAACTGTACTATCTAACTTGGCCCTTTTGCTATTATAAAAATTAGGTCTGACACATTATAAAACTTCATTCGTTGTTTTTTACAATAACATACTATAGTAGCTTATAATCATTTTGTGATTAAATAAGACCCCAGGTTTTGTCTTTTCCTGTTGCTTTCAGCTTTCAGTTCACCATAGATAACAGAAAAACTCATTATTAACTCCCAAGGGCTTCCAAATACTTTCCTTTAATATTCTTCTAATTTGTACTATTACATCTCATTTCATTTCTATCATTTTAATCCACAAGACTACTCAATTTATCCCATAAACTTTTTCTAATTATCTATATTGAAGTATTCATACAATCAAGTGATCATTCTCTCAACCAACTATTTTTATTTCTCTGATCTCTATTTCTAAACAACCGAACAAATAAAAACATGAAATGTAACTCATGCTAGTACTGCATGGTTTTTGTGAGCACTGTTACTACTTTTAGGAAACAAAAAGTCTGTACCTCTTTGAGAATGGTTAGAAAATCATAATAAAAGATGGGTATCAAAAGATGGGTATTAAAGGAAAGAATAAATTCCTCCTTTTGCCAGACAATATCCTCCATCTCATCAACTTTTGCATAACTGATTTCTTAACACTGGATTCATAACCTGATACATTTGCAGAATACATGATAATTTATCAAGAAACTAATCATGGAACTGAATAACATTCAAAGTGATTGTCAATTATTTCCAATGTCATCTACCTTATAACACTCCTAGTTTCTCTACTTTTGCAGAGACAAAGCTGTCTGCTATGTTTGCCTTATTTGATATTCCTCTTGGTACAGTATTTGTCTTCCAGTTGATGTCGGGGCAGTTAAAGTCCCCCATTACTATTGGATTTATTGCACAAATGGTTTTATTACATCTGATTTTCAAACTTTAATAACAGACAGTAATGATTACTCCACTGAAAACATGGGTACTGCTAAAAAGCTACCACTCTGTTCCCCTCCCATTGCACTAGTCCTCACATTCTGATTGCCAAGGATCTTTGAAATTGGAGTATCTTTTCCAAACTGATCAATAGCAAAAAACTACTATCAACAATTCAGCCAGTGATGGGTTGCAGGCGGTACTCCCCAGTGTGCCCGTACCGGAGCCAGCCCAGAGCACCGGATACCATTCCGGTATGGTGCTCCGGAGGGCCCACCTGCCCTCGCTCCTTACCATCCTTTTAGGTCTTCAGCGCTTCCGTGCATGTGCACAGCCCGTAAAGCACCTGCATGACACTCCGCTGAGCAGCTGGAGTATCGCAGAGGCTCAGGAAAGCGCCAAGGCACATGAACACGATGCGCGCATCCACGTGGACACCAGCAAGCCCATTCCAACCATACCGGTTGGAACGGGATTTAAAACCCACCACTGCCCCAAGCCCAAAAACAATTCTAGCATGTTTAGATTTCTTTTGTGGCAAGGAGGGAAATATAACAATACTATATTTACAGATCAACAATTACTGTTTCCTAGAAATATTCAAAATGACAAATTCAAATCTATCTGAAGAAATAATTGTTAACAATTTTTAATATTTGAAATTTAATATAGGATGAGAAAGGATGAAACTATTGACCATTTGATCAGTCACTGCAACAAAATTTCAAGTTGCTAAAATTATTCATTGGAAATTTTGTCGACAGTTTGGATTTGAATGTAGCAAGAGCAAAAAATCAAGTTAAAAGTTTTAGAAAACAAATGTATTAAGATCTTGTGGAATTTTAAAATTCAAATAGGCAAGAACTGATTTATATATTGTTGCTATATACCCAGGATGGCGAACCTATGGCACACATGCCAGAAGTGACATGCAGAGCCATAACCCATTGCTCTTCCAGGTTCCGGCGCAACAACCAGCTTGTCTTCACCATGCATGCGCCGGGAAGATAACCTTCTGGTTTCTGGCATGCCATCTGATCTTCTGGTTTCTAGTGAGCATGTGCACATGAAGACTAAGTGGCCCTTGAGCAAGCAAGCGCCAGAAACTGGAAGATCATGTTCCTGGCATGTGCATGCGCACCTGGTGGCTGCTCTTCCGGTTTTTAGTATGTGCATGTGCACTGTCCACTTTGTCTTTGCACGTGGATGCATGGCAGAAACCGGAAGACCAGGTGGCCGGTGTGCAAGCGCATGCAAGAAACCAGAAGATCATCTTTCCAGTGCATGCATGCGGACCGGGCGGCTGCTCTTCTGGTTTCCGGCATGCATGAACACATGCACACACTCCCATTTTGGCACTTGGGGCTGAAAAGGTTTGCCAATACTTCTATATACAGTTATATTGTTGATATAACAGTAATAGAAAAGAAGACTGCTTGATTCATTGATGTTGTGCTACTAGGATTGAGGAACTAATTTGAAAAAAAAAGTACAAAACTGGCACTTGCACATCAAAGTTGAAGCCAATCTTTGAAAATGTAAAATAAACAAGATCTATTTTATACTTAAATATTTAGAGGGGCAAATACTATTGAATAACTGTAATGGAGACTTGGTGGAATGTCTGTCATGTCTAGAAAAAAGGCCATATTAAAAGCCATATTATTCCAATGAAAAGGAAGGGAAGAGAGTAAAGATGATCATGCACTGTATGTTAAGAATATCTATTCCTGTTCATAAATTGAAATGTAGATCTTCTAAAAAGGCATGAACTCAAGTTCATGACATTTAATGAGAGGTTTGCCAAGCATGAACCTTAAAGATTATTCTGGATATGTCTTGCTGACAAATTTGTTCTTCAAAAGTGAAGGAATACAAGAGGATTAGCTACCAGATTTAATGTTTGTCAATGGAAGGAAATACTAAAAGCAAACAATTATAATAAGGAAAGCAGAAGAGGCCAATGTAGTTAAACAAAATCCTGAATGAGGGTTTGAAAACAGAGAGATATAGAGAAGAGAAAGAAGGCTATCGGTAAGTCATTAAAGAAAACTTATAGACAGATGGTATTAGGAAGACAAAAGTTTAGAGTAAGACAAGGTTAGCAAAGGATGCTAAAAATAACCAAAATGTTAAGCTACATTCAAAATAAAAGGAAAAGAACTAGTACATCAGTGGACCTAATTGTAAAATATGACAGGTAATAAAGAAAAGGCAGCCAGGCAAGTGAATGAGCCAGTAACCAAAGTAATCAAACCAGTGACCAGAGCGGGGCAGACATGCCAGAGGATGGTGGAAGTGACCTGAGCCGGGCAAGTGAGCAATCCAGTGACCACAGTGAGCAAGCTAGTAACCGGAGGGGAGCTGGACGTGCCAGAGGATGGCGGAGGTGATCTGAGCTGGTTGAGCAAGTGAACCAATGACCAGAGGACAGCAGAGGTGAACTAAGCAGGTCGCACGAGGAGACAAGCAATTGCCAGTGGGCAAAGGTCAGAGTGAGAGGCAGTGGGAGAGAAACTGAGGAGTCAAGTGAGTGACTGAGAGTGGGGAAGAGTCTAATTGCTTGGAGAAAAGGAAGAGGGACCTGGACTCTAGCGGCCCTCTTAGGGGAAGACCTACAGAAGTATAGTTGTTTGGTAATTCTATGCTGAAGTTGGCAATAGGGTTAAAGTCATTATGGAACTTGATGAGAGATTAATTTTTAATAGAGCTAGAAAAATATATAAATATATACTTAGCATAAAAACTGAAAAAGATACATGTAGAAAGGAATCAATCCACTGCAATTATAAACTGTTTTTGGTGATCTGCTGTTGCACCTGTCTTTTTATCATTTATCTATATGGCACTAATATGTTCGTCATTCATTATATTTCTTAATTCTTTTGATTATCATTCTTATAATATATCCTACATATTTGTCTAAAATCATTCATGGCCAGCTCCAGTATTATGAACTTTATTTTTTTACCTGATGCTTCTTCTAGAGATGGGATATTCCCAGTAAATCACTGTCTGATTTTATAACTCCTAAGAGATGAAATTCTAAATAGCATCTGTACATAGTTTTTGTGGATTTATGGGCCAAACTCAAAAGCTCCATTACTGATAAACACCTGCTCTTACTCATATAAGCTGTATAAAAAACAAGACCTAGAGTTAGGCATAACAGTGCCAAACAGCTGTCATAGCCAATTACAACAGTGCAGAGTTGGATGTATTTTTATCTGTTTTTGTTCAATAAATGCCCTGGTTAAATGCTTTCAGGAGCTACACTCCTAGTTAGCGCTTATCTATTTTATTCTGTGAAAACTATGCAACAATCCTATCATTAACTTAGAATAGTGTAAAGGAAGAACAACTTGTTACAAACCATAAAAAATACAAATACTATTTTCTCTAATGGTATCAAAATTCTTGGATATAAGTAAGAGTATTCTCTGCCTAAACGATATAGCTATTTTACGTGAATTCACATTTAAGACTGTAATAAAGCTATGTGCCAACATGGCACATAGTTAATCATAGTTTTGCCTTCGACTCTGATTTAATTCTACATGGTATTTGGAGCGCTGACAGTATGTTATTTTTAATTTACATCTATTCTTCTAATCACCTTTACAGCTTTAGATTTTTGGTCAAGCTCTATTGTTTTAGCTAAGATTGTAGACTCAAAAGGTTTAGTTTTGTGTTAATAAAACAAATTTATGAAATGAAATGAACTGTTCTTATGCTAACTGAAAACACTTCCAGTATAATGGAATATTAGAGAGAGACCATCTAATGCTGGCAAAGCAATTTGTACTATCTTTATATATTATTAACAAGAAATAATTCTTCCTGTGTAGTACATAAGTCACAGAACTAAATACTTACGCAAGTAGTTCTAGGTGAACATAAAGCAAAAAATTAATGTTTGAATCATATATCCTGTAAACCATTATGGTTATTTATCAACCTAAGTTATTACACTCACTAGCTCTTCAAATATGGTATACAGCTCATGCTTATTTAATTCATTACTGTATTTGATCATCAGTAAATTAAGGTTTTCTGGGACAATAATAGCCATGGTGTCCTAGATTGGGCTCCACTTTTCTCTGTTGTGGCTGTAAATGTAGAAGCTTAATCTCAAATTCATATTTCATTCAAATTAATAAACTGTAGCTAAAGTTGACTACTTTTTGTTTGAAACACACTCATTTCAAATTAAGTTATACACTTAACATGGTTTGAGAGAGCACAGCCAGGTTTACATACTGTTTTGGATTCAGATGCAATGCTACATTATGATAAGGAAAGAGTTCCCAACTGCCTGCCATACTTTACCAAAATAAATGTAAGTGAGGAATATGTTAGTTAAGGCTGAATAAAGCTCATGCCCCTTATAATAAAGCAGATCACCTAGTGGTGCATGCATCTCATCCCCACTGCCTTGGTGTAGTTCCAGAGTCCTCCAGATACTACTAGCAATAATTATTTATACTGTAATTATTAATTTGTTAGATATTATATTTGTTAGCTGAATATATTAACAGATAGTAGAAATACACCGAAGGGAGGAGTAGAGGGATAGAAGAAAGAGGGGTAGAGAGGGTGGGAGAGAGGATGGGAGGGAGGGTGAGAAGGAAGGGAGGGAGTGTACTGGGAGAGAGGAGTGGTAGAGGGGGAGAGGAAGTAGGGTAGAGGGGAATGTTGGAGGGAAGATGGAAAGTTGGAGGGGGGGCGAAAGAAACGGTGTATGGAGGGTCGAAGAGGTACATTGGGTTTCTATTTTGGGGGGTATTGTTGACAAGAGGAATGGCTGTGTTTATTGTTCAATGTTATATGGCCCCGGTTATGCACAGTATATATGTGACTGTACGAAATGAAAATGGAAAAAATAAAAACACATTTATAGAAATAATTACTTATACTGTAATTATTAATTTGTTAGATAAAATTATAAATACATAAATACATAAAGAATAATCATATAAATTGTATTTTATTCAGATAAAATTAGTGTTCACCCAGACCTTATTCACTTAATTTCAATTTTGGAGAGCTCTTCCCTTCTAGCATGCAGCCCAATAGCAAGTGAAGTCCTTGGCATGACTGAAAATCCATGTAAAAATTTAAGCGTATCTTGATTCTAAAGTATGATGAAAATGATTTTTATAAAGATAACATATGGAGGATAATTAATTTCTAAATCATTTCCGCTAAGGAGACACATAGGTGCCTATACAAATATATGTTTCTGTTTTACTGCTATATCACATACAATAATATATGATAAAGGAGAGTAGGGTGTTAATTTTCTACAATGTACATGTATATTTTTATGGTTATTTTCATGATTTTGTAAACTCACCAGAAGGCAAGATTAATTTCTATTTCTTACAAAGGATTTCAAATAATGTTTTATTTAATGTTTAGTCATCTGTTGTTTTTTAGCCATAAAGCACAAGAAAAACATCCATACACTCATACAAAGCAAAGTTAAATTAATATTAGCTTGTTTATGGAACCTCTATATATTTATATTCATTTCCATATGGTTTCTTTTAGCATTCACATACTCTAATAAATGAAACAATTTATTGTCAATCTTTTTGCTTTCTTCTCTAAGGTCACAACATATAGAATGATAATGGGACTTGCAGTGCTAAAATCTGCTTTTTAATGAGTTTCAGTTTCCTAAAAATCCCTACAAAACTTTTTTTAAAATCAGAATAAAGGAAGGGGGGGATAGCATTAACAACAATAAGAACAACTAACACACACACACACACCAAAAAAAACCCCCAAAATCTTGTTATATGGAAAAAGTCTTTCCTTTAAAGCTGGCATAGAGAAAATTTGTGAACCATACTGAAAAAATAATAATAAATTATTATTTAGCAATTGCTGTAGCAAATTCTATTACTATAAAACTGAGTCCAAAATATGCTAGAACTTCATGTTAAAAATAAAGCACTTGAAAGACTGTTCACTTTTTAACAGTTGATGCATTAAAGTGGAAACCCAAAGAAATTTATACTTTATTACTTGTATATTGAACTGTTAATAAATAAACTTTCATCATCTACAATAAAATGGCATGTAATAAATATTGTGTCTTTAAAAATTGGAATCTTTAATAATCAAATGTGATTTTGCAGTGGCCATTAGAATCTCAATGGCCATTCTCTAAGGTTTTTCCTTAAAAGTTCCTTGACATACAAAGAATTTGAAAAGTATGCTAATTTGTACAGAAGACCAAATTATGTGGTGCTTGGAGTTATCAATTACCATATTCATAAAATACTACAATGGATATTTTAAGAGAGTAGCATCTCTGTCTCAAAATCAATATTCTTTTTTACTGATTTGTCTTTATAAAATTGAGATTCTCAAAAAAAATAACCTACAATGTTTCTATACTTGTATCAAGAACTTATTTTAGCAAGTCCTATAAATTGATAATGGCTTTTTACTGCCTATTTAATTATTGCCATTTTAGTAAAACTGGATCTATACTAATTTAAATACAAAATAGGCAAATTATTTTAAGAATACATTCAATTCTCTAGGTTTCATTAGAAATTTATAATAAACCTTGGAGGTGGTTTCTGTGAAATTACAGCTTAGACATTATATGGTAACTTACTGTAGTGTTTATATAATTCATTTGCATGTACAGCAGAAATTTGTACCAGAATTTCCACTGCTAGATGATATAAGATAATGTTTTTGTGTGTTGATGTGTGTGTGTCTGTGTGTGTACACATACATATAAATATATTAATCACAGTCCATTTTGAATACCTAGCAGAAAAAAGAGTGTTGAGAGTTAACAAGGTTGATACTATATGGTACAAAGCTATTAGAGAATCTAGTTGTTCTGCTTCAGATACCACGAAGCCTCCTCTGAGTAGGTAACAAAGAAAACTAGTCATGGGAAGGATGTTTAGCATCCCTGACAATACTGCAGACCCTGGTCAAGTAGCCTGCTATGTCCTGGATAGAAGTAAGTGAACTTCCAATAATCTTTTCTGCCATCTTCGCCAGTTTCTACACAGCTTTCCTGTCCGAAAACAGTAATATTTTCAAACCACACAGTAATGCAATATGACAGGATGATTTCAATTGTTGTTCTATAGAAAGTGGTAAGGACAGGGGAAGGAAGATGTATTCTTGTCATATGATGAAGAAAATGCAGGCACTACGGTCAGCTGCACATCCAGAAACTTGACATTACTAATCACCTACACAGTGGGATCATTAATACACAGAGGTGTATGGCTGTGCCTCTTTTGGTTTTCCTACATTTAAAACTAGGATGGTTTTTTTTACACCAACTAATCAAATCCTCTACCTCTTTTCCTGGTAATCATCTTCATTATCATCCTGAATAAGGCCCACCACTGTTGTATCATCTGAATAATTCACAATATACGGTAGTTGTAGCAAACCTTGCACAACAGTCATGGGCCAGGCAGGCTAAACAGTAACAGAGTTAGGACACAGGCCTAAGGAGAACCTGTTTTCAAGAACCTGTTATTAGAAATATTAGTCCTAACTCGCACATACTTGGGCCCATCAGTGAGAAAATCAAGAATTCAGTTGCACAAAGGAGAATTGAATCTTAAATGGCCCAGTTTGTCTACTAAATGCTGAGGAATGATCATATTAAATGCTGAATTAAAGTTGACAAATAGTATTTGCACATGAGTATCTCTTTCCTCTAAATGTGCCAAGTTCAGATGGAGAACAGAGGAAATAGCATCCTCTGTGGAATGATTTGGATGGTAAGCAAATTGAAGTGAGTCAAACACTGGAGGGAGGCTGGATACAATAAAGTCTTTTATCAGCCTTTCAAAACATTTCATAATGATGGACCTAAGTGCAACTGGATGATAATCAATTCTTGGCTTGGCAATCCTTGCACTCCCCATTGCTATCACTAAGTGAGGATTATGGGTCATTAAGCAAGCACCTCTTTGCAACTTTCTGTCAGTTTTAACAACAAGTCAGTGGGGGAGCCAGCAGGAAGTTGCAAGTCCCAGACATTCTCAAGCAGACTGGCAGATAGGTAAATGGCTGCTATTAGATGGGAGAGGATCCAAGGATGTACACAGGTGGCAAAAGACACAAATACAGCAAGCCTTGGGGTGGTTGTTGCTAGTGGGAGAAGATACTCAAGGATGGATGAGTGGTGGGAAAGGTGTGCTATGAATTCAGTGACACTCAGGGAGGTATGTAGGTGGTGAGAAAGGTGCAACAAGACTCTGAGGGGGGTTGCTCGAAGGTGGAAGACAGGTACAGTGCAAGAATATCACGGCCTTTGGTCTACTACTAGGTGAGAAAGAGTGGGAGAACCCGAGTGGGTTTGGGGAAAAAGTGGCAAGAGTGTGGCAGGGCTGCAGTGGTTGCTGCTGGATGGGAAAGGAGCATATGTGATGTGAGAAGCTCAGGGAAGGTGCACAAAGGTTACAAATGGCCAGAGAGATGGAGTGCAAATTTAGTGAGGCTCTGGGTATGCAATGGTGTGCAATGGTGTGCAATAATGTGTGGATGGCCAGCGAGGTAAGGCAAGAGCAAAAAGCAGCTTGGCGACGATGTACAGGTCAGGGAGACATCCAAGCGACTTGTGATCTTTTCTGATGGCTTCCTCAATGAATTTGTTTGTGGGAAACAGATAGGGAAGGTTGCAGATTGTGAACACTTGAACAGAGATGTTGCAATCATTGTAAGCATTAGCCAGTTGCCAAATGTCTAAATCATAATCATGAGACTGCTAGAATGGCTGGCATCTCAAAACTGGTCATAAGCACCATAGATTCAGTGCCATTGTAACTTTGAATGATCACTGAATGTTAACTGAGAACTTCCTGGATATGTACTATAGCTAGAAAGTGCTGTGGTTTTCTCTTTCAGTGACTCAGGGGAAAAAAATCTGAATCTTAATGTTATTTTAACAAGGCATCCACAAAAAAGTAGAATAATTTACAAAAGAAAGATATCAGAAAACCAGATGTATGCTTGATGAATAAAGACTTAGGTCCAATTGTTCCTATGCTGAAAAAATGTTGACTGTTAGGTAAACATTACAATTAGATTTATAGTACAAAAAGCAATCTGATACTAGAATTAATTGCTCAGAGAAATGGTGGTAATGTTTAAGTAGCGTTAGTTTATGAAGTAACTTTAATTTGTATTCCTGCATTGAGCAGGAGTTCGAACTCAAGTCAAAATAATTAGTTCTATGAAAGAGGAGTAACAAATTCCAATATAATGTAAATGACTAATTTAATTTTTGAATAGCTGAACAGAATCTGAAGACAACCTTTCTTATTTTATTGTCATGAAATTTGTTTTGCATAAAAATATGGTTGTTGAATATTCAATAATTAAAGGACTAGATTGTATCAAGAGATACTTTGTTACTTCTGTTGTTTATTATTAATATTCTATATACTTATATCCATGTGGCTATCTATTTCCAAAAACAAGCCCCCTCTTTCTCATTCACTGACACACACACACACACACACAATGTAAAAAAATAAAAATATAAAAGTTATATAGAATTACATGTGTCTTCAATTTTTGTTATATACTGTTAATATTCAATTGAGTTGTTAATAGTAGATAGCTCTTTTTGCTCTGCCTATATAGACAGCTGTCAGTCATTTTGCTTATATTACTATGAATCCCAAGTTATACAACCCATGGGATATTCAGTTGCATTAATTCAATATATCATGATTCATAAGAAATTCATATATTCTATATTAACAACATGTGATTGCCCTTTAAGATCAGGAATTTTAGGATCAGAGATCAAAGTCAATTCAATATCGGTAGGTCAAGATTTGAATAATGTGAAATTTTACTTGGTACAATTTATAAATTCATACGTAATTGCATTTAATGCTAGCCAAAATTCAGCTATTCATATACAATTGAAGCTAGTCAATACACAGAGACTACTGGAGTATTAGATGCTAATCTAAAAATGTGAAAAATGGAGAAAAGGAAGAAAGGAGCCTCAATTGTTGTCTCCAAAGTCCAGGGCAAAGAATAAAGCCACTCAAAGTAGCAATAGGGTGGAAGCCATTCAAATTTCAGGGGAAACCTTATTCCAGAGGGCAGGCACTTTGACAGAAAAGATGCACTTCCAGGTTTAAAGTGATGATTTGGCTGTTTGAAACCCTATATATAACTTAGTACTGGAGTATGTGGAAGAGCATCTTTTGCAAAAGATTTTGACCTATCCTATCCATGCAAGAGCTATTTTGTGCAGTGGTTAGAGCTGGAAACTGGAAGACTGTGAGTTCTAATCCCTCCTTAGTTCAAAGCCATCTGAATAATCTTGGGCCTCTCATGTTCTCTGAGCCCTAGGAAGGAGGCTATGGCAAGTTACAGTAATTCTGAAAACTTTGCCAAGAAAACTTTGCCAAGGCACTTGTCCAGGCAGTCTCTGAGAACTGGGCATGATTGAATGGAAGAGAAAAAAGAACTCCTTTGTGTAAATCAGAGGAATTTGCTCGTGGTCCCCCAATTTGGGAAAATCAAAGGAATGGAGGCAAATATGCACTGTTTTCTGTTAGCATGTATGAACTGTGAAAAAATCTTTGCTATCTCCTCCTCCTCTATGTGGTTGGTCTTAATACCAGTGCTTTTTCTATTAAAAATTAAGCTTTGGGGTGCAAAGTGATGCCATTGGTTATGAGTTAAATGTGTGTGCATTAGGTGGATTTTTAGTTTGCTTTACACTTTTATTTAATTTTTAAATAGCTATTTTACTGTACAATCTTGGTTGTAAATTACTAAGTACATTTTTATTATGATGAGTATGAATAAATAGCACGAGAAACAGTATTTCCAGACAGAAAAACCAAGCCAGAGTAATCATATATTTGGGATCTATTATCAACCCACCCATTTCACAGGAGAGTTTCTTATTGTCAGAAACTACCCACAGATGAATTTCTTGTCAAATATTCTAAGATATGAAATCTCACTCATGGTAGGAAAAGATTATTAACATCTATTCCCAGATGCTTATGACCTCACTCTTTTTTTGTTATATTATAATTTTAAAACTGTAGAAAAAAATCTTTATGTTCCCTTTGATTAAACTCAGTTCTGGATATAGTGAACATTTATGAATTTCTGTATTGTAGTCTTTCTCATTTATTTTAAATTTTGGAACAATAGTAATAAAATCTAAATAAATAAACAACAACATAGTAACAACAATGAAAGTGCATTATAATCAGAATATGAAATGACAACTCAGTATAGTACTTAATAAGAAATCGAGCACATATGAGAAAATGATGAATCTGCCTCAGTTATGTTAATAGTGAAAATTCTCTTATAAATATTATTCAAATAAAAAACTAGCATTAAATGAACAAGAATTCAAATCAATTTCATTTTCTGTACAGTACAGTATTAAAATATTATAGTTTAAATTATAAAATGGACAAAACTTTCCTAGTCTCACAGCGGATTATCCTCATAGTGATTCTTAGAGAATAAAGATCAATTCCTTTTACTGTTACAACAATTCCTGAGTTTTAGGTTGTTACTATTATACATGTTCTGGTTATCTCTATTTGTGCACAAACTATAACGCCTAATTAAAGATCTAAGCAAGAAATGAATTCCTAGTACCTCCCCCCCCCGCTCCCAAAAGCTGATTACATTTCATCTACAGTGCATAAGTCATTATGATCCATGATAACATTTTATAAGAATCAAGAATGAAGATAAAATAGTCATGCAAGGCAAGATTAATTTAATAAATAAATGAAAATCAATACAGATTTTAATAACCATCCAGGTAAGATTTTGATAGCTCTATATGCATTCTTAAAATATTATTTTTAGTGATTAATCTTTCTGTTAGAAAATCAACATATATTTGGAAAAAAATGTTGGTATAAAATAATTATAGTGTGCGTATGTGTATTTCAGTTTTAAATTTATAATCCCTACAAGTGGGGGTTCTGACCTTGTTTGCAATTAGCATTATATCTATATTTGAATTAAAATGTAGCGCATAATTGACAACTGTAATCTTAAGAGCAGGAAAGGCTTTTTTACTAGTAGGAATATGGTTATTTCAGACTGCAATATGTGATCTCTTATACTTTATGAAGTCCTAGATCATATTTCAACACTATCTAAATTTTGAGCTGACCTTGGGAATACTATAAAATCTTCTATGTTGTACTGGATTTTATTACTCAGTAGAATTACTTTTCTTCTGCCTATGTGCATAAGTATGAGTAAAGATTTTTCCTATCCGGGCATTTCTGACAATAAGGAGCAGTCATCTCCTTTCCTTAGCCGAGGGAGCCAGTATTGCCCAAAGACACTTCCATGGTCATATGACCACCATGTACACCACTGCTGTTACCTTCCCACCAAAGTGGTACCTATTTAACTACTCACATTTACATGCTTTCGAAACAGGAGCTAGGGCAAGTAATGGGAGCTCACCCCCTTGTGCGACATTTGAGTCTCAAAACTTTCCAGCTGACAAGCTCAGCATCTTTAACTGCTGAGCCACCATACCTCCTATATGTTTATGTATGCATGTATATATGCATGTAGACACACACACACACACACACACACACACACACAGAGTACATGCATATTGTGTTCGTGTGTGTGTATGGAAATGGACTAACAAATTACATGCAGATATATTAAGTTTCAGAAGACTTCTTTTCACAGAAATACTGAAACTTTCCCCAAAAAATAGATTTTGTGTATTCTTCAAAAAATTAACATTCCAACTGAAAAAGAAAACATAATTGCCATGCAAAATATTTTATAACAACTGATCCTAAAGAACCTTGTACACAAATGGATATACCCAAGGTTATTAAAAGGCATTTGCCTGTACAACGATTGTTAATATATAATCAGGAAATTTGAAAAGAAAATTATTTTATTTTCTAACTTTGTCCCTCCACTGCCCCAGAAAACAGAGCCAAAATCATAGTTTGGGGAATTTGAATGTGAGCAGTAGAAATCTGTTTGTCTCCCAGATGCTTATTGCAATCATTATTTATGTTACTTATTTTAAAAAATATGAAAATTCATAGGCATTTTGTCTTGAATTTTGGTGGTGAAATCATGCATCATTAAGATGTTGAAAACAGAATTGTTACTATATTCTAGAGAAAGTGCAATAAACGTACAATATTCAAAGTGTGTCTATCGACTCATATGTTATCTAAGTCAATATGCATTTGAAAGATATTGATCAGTAGGTCTAAATATACCTTAGCAGATTCCTAATTTTAATTCTAGCACTGTATTTCAGGACACACTTATTTTTTACTGGCATAATTTCCTAACAAGACAATTCAGACAATAATTTCCTGTTACAAAAACTATATTTAATCGTAAGTTTAAGTGCCAAAACCCAATTTTTATCATAAAGATAATATAAGGTTACTGAATTGTAATAAATGTGCGAAGCAGCATTTTACTATTATTTACTTATATCATTATCTTTATTCTTATTTACTTGTATTTTCGTGGCATTCAGTATCTCCAATCAGGATTAGATCCTCATCATGATATGCAGTATTCCAACATAGGGTGGACTGAGCAGTGCCTGTTGAGAAAATCATAACATCAAAGTTGCATTTAGAGGGACTGAACCTTCCTGGAAATTGAAGGCATTTTAAAACTGGCAAAGAACACCCAGTGTCTTATGACATATTATCAAAATAGTTCAAGACATAACTATAATTTAGTTTAATGCACTTGATTCTAAATAAACAGGAAAAATATACATTTATATGCAGCATATTTCCTGTGCCATGAGAACTACTATATAAAAAATTGCTACTATAAAATGTTTCCAGAGCTAACAATGTTACTAGTAAGATATTTTCTAAACAAATGTACAATATTGTACTAATTTCAAATATAGTAATTCTCATGCCTCTTAAAATAGGGAGAAATTATATCTCTAGAACAGGTGTGTCAAACTTGCAGCATCATGGCAGCATTATGTGGCATATCACAACTCTTTTCCCCTTCGCTAAACTAGGTGTGGGTGTGGCCAGTGTGTGAGTAGCCTAGACTAGAGTAGTGTAGAGTAGAATAGAATAGAATAGAATAGAATTTATTTGGCCAAGTGTGATTAGAAGCATAAAGAATTCTCCTGTGCAGAAGTTCTCAATGCACATGCAAAGCAACAGAGTAACAATAATCATTATAACAATAACAACAAGGGTTAGTAAGGAAGGATAATAATGATACAGCCATACGACATGAGTAAATCTACATAGATAGTACTGTGAGAATTAGGTGTTTGGCAGAGTGATGGCACAAGGGAAGAAACTTTCCTTGTGTCTAGTTGTTTTGGGGTCAGTGCCCTATAGAAGCATCCCGGGAGGAGTTTAAAACAGTCTGTCCAGGATGTGAAGCATGTGCAGATATTTTCTCCGCCCTCCTGACCCACACAATATACAGATCTTCTATGGAAGGCAGGCTGGCTGCAGTTGTTCTTTCTGCAATCCTAACTATTCATTGGCATCTGTACCTGTCCTGTTTGGTTGCTGAACCAAACCAGACAGTTATAGAAGAACAAATGACTCAATAATTATTCTATAACACTGTACCAACAGCTTCTAAGGCAGTGTAAACTTCATGAATTGACACTGGAAGAACATACTTTGTTGTAGTTTAAAATGATAGTTATATTAAGTGTCTACTTTAAATTCTGGGAGATTATACAACCCCAACATTTTAAGGATACAGCTGATTCTGTGCTATCAAATATAGTAAGAGGTGATGGAATAGAAGGACTCCTCCTAAATCCACTCTAATCTTTATAGTTTTAAGCATGTTCAGTTCCAGATTGTTCTGGCTGCACCACTGGGTGGGTTGCTCAAACTCCTCTCTATATGCAGACTCATCACAATCTTGAATGAGGCCAATGACTATTGTATTATCTGCAAATTCCAATGCTTTAATAGAAGGTTACCTTGAAATGCAGTCATTGGAATAGAGAGAGAGCAACGGAGACAGCAGTCCTGAGAGGTTCCTGTGCTCATTACCTGGGTACTAGATGTAATTTTCCCTAGCTTCACCTTCTACATCCTATCTGTCAAAAAGCTTACCTGCAAGTATGAATAGGCACAGTGAGCCGAATCAGTTTAGTTTAGAGTAAAGAATTTCTGGAATGATGGTACTGAATGATGATGTCTATAAAAAGGACCTGTACATTGGTCCCCAGGCATTCTGGATGTTGTAAGATATAGTGCAGTATCATATTGACAACATTATCTGTTGAACTATTTGCTAAGTAGGCAAACTCCAAGGGGGTCTAAAAGCATATCCATGATGACTTTCAGGTAGGCCAGCAGTAATCTCTCAAAGCTAACTTTGAGAAGTTAGTGCTTCATAACTATAAATGTCAGAACAACCAACCTATAGTCATTCAGCTCCTGATGGAGGATTTGTCAGGAACCAGGATGATATTTGAAGTAATAAGGGACATAACACATCTCCAGTGATTTATTAAAATCCATGTGAAGATGGGGACCAATTGTTCAGCACAGGCTTTTGAATAAGGAGGAGTTACTCAGTCTGGGAATGGCGCTTTTCCAATCTTTTGAAACAGACCTCAAACATATTTTTCTGAGATCACCAGAGGTGGGGCCCCTGGAGGAAGATGGAGGATATAGGTGGTGAAGGATTAACTACTTGATATATCTTGGGTGAGGTAGGTAGTGGTAGATGACAATTATCTTTTCTCAACCATACAGTAGAACACGTTTAGATGATCAGCCAGTTGATATTTTCTAAACAAATGGATAAAATTGCACTAATTTCATACTAATTCTCATGCCTCTTAATATAGGGAAGATTATATCACTAGAATATTAAAAAAATGTAATTAACCTTATCATGTAAAATAAAAATCCTTGTCTATATTTAACTCCACTTGTACTATTACCTTCAAATGATTAAATAATTATCAAAATACTTGATAATTGTATTGGATGTTGACATAGAAATACTGTATATGTCCAATTCACTACTCCTCTCAAAAATTTAACAAGACCTGGAGAGTATTCAAAGTAATATAAGACAGTGGTTGAAATAATGCACAAGAAACAGTCTTGGAAGCTACAATTATTTATTTCCTTCAATGTGTTCAAGATCCTCATGTCCCACTAATTCAGCATCTATTACTATTCTTCTAGCTACTACTTCTGCTTGAAAGTCATCCTAAGTTGCATTTCAGGATACATTTTTTTAAAAATACTGAATCCTAGCTAGGAACCAACATGGTTAGCAGTAGCACTTACTCTCAACCACATGCTAAGGAGTGTTCAAAATACTCCAGAGTTTAATACGCTTATTTCAATAAATTAAACTAAAAATAATTGGCATTAAATAGTTTAACTTAAGAGTATCACATACATGATGATGACATTTCACAAATAAAACAAATTATACCACTTGCATAACGATATCACACAAACCATGCCAATAATATATTTTGTATTATTTACATAATGAATTAAGTAAATCATAAGAGAAATGTGGCATACTGAATGAGGAAGTCCTTGCATCAAGATCTGGTAAACTGAGGTTTTATTGTTTCCTAAATACTCTTTATATGATTTTTAAAACATTTAAATGCTACCCATTACTATTTTATTCAACGTTTTGACAATGATATATCTCATCAACTTTAAAGTGTCAACAACTAATTCAGCATGCCTACCAGATACTAATCAATTCAAATCTTCTATAGACCAGCATAATTAAGATGGGATATTAAAAAGGCATAAAGGAAAGATCAAGAGTAAAAATAGAAATCTAAATCTGCTGTTCCTATGAGTCTAGAGCCACAGGGATATTATCTTTCCTGGTAAAGAATCTTTCTTTATTAGCCTTCAAGGAATACCTGAGGGAAAGAGATGATATCATGCCAGAATAAAGAGCCTTCTATGTGTAAGTACAGTTTAGTTCGTTATGGTTGCAGTGCAAAGTTACTGTCAGATTCACTGGTAATGTTTGGGGCCTGGCTTGCTCCAATTGGAATTCTGTGTTTGCTATATACTGTTTAATTGGTGTTTTACCTGACCATATCCAGTCTAAGTACAAGACCTGCAGAGAAGCTCAAAGATGCCGTTTTAGTTGCTACTTCCTGTTTCTATGTCAACTGAAAATCACTCATTGTTAATCAGGCAAAAGCATGTTAAAAAAAAAGCTTGAGTCAATAGTTGAGCATGGTCACCCATACTCTAGCCTCCACTTTCATGAAATCAGTCTCTAGTCACAGCGTGGCATTAAAAGACACAATTAGACAGTTGAAAGGTTGATGTTAAAAATTATTTTGTACAAATTCAAATAGTGCAACAATGGAAAAGGGGTCTAATTGCAGTTCATAGAGAAGTTGTGTTATTGGATTAAAGTAATTTGAGAGCTGCAGGTGTATAGTAGCCATCTCTCATCTTAAGGAATTTAATGATGGTAGATGGGCTCCTCTGTGCATTTTCAGCAACCTGCTTCCCATTGGGTTGCCTGCAAAATGAAGGACTAATCCCCAAGGTATTTGAACAGTTGATCTATTCAGTCCTGGAGCAATCTATACTCCAGGAATAGCTCCAATCACAAACCTCTCTGTATTAATGCCTTAAGAACTAATATTTATTTAAATATTCATTTTAAAAGATTTCTTAACGTGATTTACTTGTTAGTGTTTTATTAGTGTGAGTGTACTGTTAAGCAAAGCAACCAAAACATAACCCAATGTAAGTGATATTTTATATATGGGATACTATTAAGAAAGTCATATTAAGAAAATAAATGAAAAGTTAAATAATAATAAATTATAATTTCTAAAATATAATTTTTTGAAATATCAGGTCATAAACTAGAATATAATGTTGCTAATTTGAAAATTAATTTCTAGTCCACAAGTATCTGTATTGAGGGGAAACAATTTTAACTGAAACATACTCAAACACTGGCTAAGAAGTGGCAGAGGTTAAATATACATTTCCTAGGTCATGCAGTTTTAAACCATACAGTCACTTATATGTTCAGAAGTACCATTCAGTATTGAGAATATAAAAATGCAATTCATCTAAATTGACTGGGTTATCTATGCATTACAAAAAAAAATACTGCTTGGTATAACAGAAATGACATTTCACAGAACTGTGCTTGTTTTCCATAGTTCCTATGAATATGTTAGTAATGTGAGAACTAATATCTAGTCCATCTGTAGTACGAAGTATAAATGTAACTTAAACACAATCAACCTTTCACCAATATGGCTAAAATATAAAGCTTAAATATAAATTTCCTAGTTCACATAATTTTAAAGCATAAAATCACTTGTATACTCACAAGTATCATTTAATATTGAGAACAAAAAAATGGAATTTATCTAAGTTGACTGTACTACTTAAACATTAAAAAGACGACATTTTCGGAAACATGCAAGGTTTGCCATCAACCATATTGTGAAGTATGAGGCTGAAACAACAGTAGTGGGCCTTATACAAGATGGCAATGAGGGTGCTTACCGCAAGGAGGTAGAGGGTTTGGTGAACTTGTGTAGTAAAAACAGCTTCATTTTAAACATAGGAAAAACAAAACAAATCATTGTTGATTTCAGAAAAACAAAGGCACAGCCATACACCACTGTGTATTAATGATCCAACTGCAGAGGTGGTTAGTAGCATCAGGTTTCTGATTATGAAACTAATGAGCAGGGTTAGCTTGGTTACTCAACAGTGAGACATTAGTGATGTGAGTACTGCAGCGCCTAAATTTTCTGCATCACATCATAAGAGTACATCTTCCTTCCCCTGTCCTTACCACTTTCTATAGAGCAGGCATCCTCAAACTACAGCCCACAGGCCGTATACAGCCCACCAATGCAAAGTATCTGGTGGGATGAAAAGCAGCTGCTAGCTTGAAAAGTAGTGATTTAAAAGTCTTTAAAATGCTTTAAAAACAGCTTTTCAGATGCTTTTCACAGCCATGTGATCCAGGGCCCATGGGTGAGTAGGAGAGTGGGTGGTGCTGGCTTGCAAAGCAGCTGTCAACTTGTAAAGTAGTGCATTAAAAATCTTTGAATTGAATTGAATTAGTAGTATATTTATGTTGGTTAAAATTGTTCTTCATTTTAAATATTGTATTGTTTCATTTTTTTTGCACTACAAATAAAGATATATGCAGAGTTCATAGAAATTTGTACATGTTTTTTTAAAACTATAGTCCAGCCCCCAACAGTCTGAGGGACCATTATCCCTCCTTAATTTGCCACTGGAGGCTGCATGTGTGTTGATTCTCGCCTTCTTCCGCCTGCTTCCAAAGTCTTTCAATGCCCATCTTGGGGGTTTTAGTTGCAGCCTTAATTTGTGCAGTTCTCAGTCTGGTTTATTGTGTGGTCATCTGAATTCTGAAACATATGATCAGGAATTATTTTGAAGGAAATCCTGTTTGTTTTATTCTTTTTTTAATGGCCTATTTTAAGGAGCCTGAAGCTGCTGTTGTAATTAAGTTAGGCAAGTGGCAAGAAAGTTTGTGCTCTTTTTCCCTTGGGGGGGGGGGTCTTAAGTAAATAGTTTACTTGGGTTGAGCAAGTACAGCAAGGACAAAAGCAAAATGTACTACTAAATTGGCCGTGCCCACCCAGTCAAATGGTCACTTAGCCATGACCACCAAGTCACATGGCCATCTAGTCATGCCCACCCAACTGTTCTGCCCCCCCAACAGTGTGAGGCACCATGAATCGGCGCCCTGTTCAAAAAGTTTGAGGACCCCTACTTTAGAGTGACAACCAAGAGCATCCTGTCATATTGCATTACAGTCTGGTTTAGAAGCATTACTGCTTTGGACAGGGAGTGGTGAGGATGGCAGAGAAGATTATTGGCAGTTCACTTCTGTCTATGCAGGACATGGCATATAAGGACTGTATGATCAAAGTCCACAGTATTATATGCATGCGCGCGCGCGCGCACACACACACACACACTTTTCCTTCCTTCCTTTCTTCCTTCTTTCTTTCTTCCTTTCTTTTCTTTTTCTTTCTTTTGTGAGCGGGCAACAGAATTTCATTTTTAATGTGTACCAGCGTGTTCAAGTAAAAAATGACAATAAAAGTTATTTCATCTTGTTTTCTTTGTTCCTATTAATTTCCTAATTTCAGTCATACTGTATATATTTTAACAGCTAAACAATAACTTTATTTTTGTATTATTCCTAGTGTTCTCCTTTCTGAACTGATCTATTTAATTCTTTTCATATATAATTTCAAAAGAACAATTTGGCCGGGCAACAATAGATGTAGATGATGCACTCTTATGTATACTAGTACATACTAGGCAGCTGCAATGAATTGTTATAATTGAAAACAATAACTCTATTTATTGGTTTAAATGCTGAATACTTAAAAAGTATTTACTGATGCTAAGGAATGGAGACTTCATATACTTATTACTTCAGGTGATATACTTTACTGACTTTGGTAGAATTTCACTCTCTAAGGTTGGCTTCATTGTGTTTGAATACTTTAATTAGCCATATGTCATCCATACTAGATATTGGTACTCTGCCTCAGGGGTGAAATCCTCCAGGTTCAGCTGAACCGGTAGAGATGAACTGGTAATAAAAAAAAAGCTTCCGAGGATCGTGCGGCTCAGCTGTGAACTGCGTGATTGTCAGAAGTCCCCCCCCCCTGCTTTTTAAAGCAATTTTTTCCTGCCAGTTTGGGCGAACAGGCAGGAAAAAATGCTTTAAAAAGTGGGGGAGGAAAGTTTCAGACGATTGCACAGATCAGCTGTGAGCTGTGCAATTGTGGGAAGCTCCCCTCCCACTTTTTAAAGCATTTTTCCTGTCTATTCGCCCAAAACAGCAGGGAAAACATGCTTTAAAAGTAAAAAAAAGTTGGCGATGCGCACCCAGTCACATGACCCCCCACACCAAGCCACGCCCACAGAACCGGTGGGCAAAAAAAATAGATTTCACCACTGATCAGCCTTATCATTTTATGTAACAAAACTTCATAAAAGACCAATTCAAATCTGTGATATGTAACTTCAATTTTAGACTGTTAAATATATATATGAAAATTGATACAAATATATAAAATTAAATGTGGCCATAATCATGCACTCACTTAATTGTTTTCTTCAGCTGGAAAGTAATGAACCATCATGAAAAGTAGCCATTTAGCCAGAACAGCAAGAATGCTGCAATCCTAAATTAATGCAACCCTCACTCAAATTTTGTTCTGCATTTTGGTTAAGCAGGCACTGTATTTGTTTTTTGAAGTTTAAAAAAGAAGTGTACATTTTAAAATTAAGACTGCTCAGACTTATTACAATTGACAAATTTTATGCAACTCATAATCATGGCTGCTAAATGCTATGTTTAATCAATATGGAGTTCAGTTTTTGAAATACATTAAACCTTATGTAGAGATTAGGCCTCATTTAAGAATAAGTTATTATTATTTTTATTATTATTTGTTGCACAGATAATCATATGCTTAGACTGGATTTGGCATTTTTTCCAGTATGGAGTCCTTCCCCAGGACCTGGAATAGTGAGATGTGGATATTTGATGGTGTTACAGATATCATCGCAGGATGTAACCTGTTCTAAGTAAAGCTACCTTTTGCAATTGACTGATGTGGAATTTTTCAATGCCGATAGTGTTCAGGAGGTACTCCAATTGTTTTGGGGCTGCACCCAAGATGCCTACTTCATTCATTAATTCGTTAATTAATCAATTCATACATTCATTCATTATCCCACCTTTATTATTTTTACAAATAACACAAGGTGGTGAACATATCCAATACACCTTCCTCTTTCATTTTAATTCCATTTCCAAGATCTGTCCTTAAGCCAAATTTGTATGTAAGCCAGAAAAATATTATTGTATAATGGTGTGTATGTATATAAGTAGTCTTGTATAAATAACTTGAAGCATTGTGTATTTAACTTGATTTTTTGTGTATTTTAGCTGAATGTTGCTAAAATATGCTCTGTTCTTCATCATGGATTGTCTTTGAATTAGTTTGTTATTAATCTGGGGAGTTACTGTACCAAACTTTTCAAATACTAATATACCTGCTAAACAGAAATTGCAGTAACAAGGAGCTAATATCGATATAAATTAGTATTGCTGCTTTAAATAAAAGCAATTGTAAGTATTCATAAGAGAAGTTATTACAGATTTAAGTCCAAATGACATTCTCACATAATATGAGATATAACTGTTGTAAACAGTTTACAAAAATTGGCAAAGTAGAACGGGAAGTGAATATGCACCATGTGTATTTAGAAGACCAGCAAATGACTTTAAAAAGTTATGCTTGGATTTTGAAAAACACAGCGACTGCATTGTTCCATGTAGATGGTTTTATGATGTGCCCTTCTGAATGGTTTATGATATATATTAATAAATATATATTATGTGTAAGTAGAAAACTGTCGAGCCAGAACAATACAATCATATCATAGAGAAGTCATAAAAGAAAAGTCTTAACAATTTTTGTATATTAATCAAAATTACAATACTAAGGCACATCTGTATTGTTAATGAGCAATGAGAAATTATTTACATTAAAAAAAAATCTCCACAAAATAAAACCAACAATGCTGAATAAAAAATGAATTTTTAAGAATGCCTTTCCAAGAGCATTAAGATAAAATGTGGAAAGTACCATCAACCCAAATGACAGACTATCCATACCCAAACATTAATGGTGTGGATAAATCTCTGCATGAGAATGTTCCAAAAATGTTAATGGATGCAAAATATGAAACTGTATTACAAACTGTTCTACAATACTAAGATCATTTTTTGCTTGGATTGGAAATTGTTTTCCAAAAACAGTTTGCTTTGTGGATGGAACAGTAGGCTTAAAAACAGTAAATAAAATGCAGTGAGGGCAGCAGAGATTTAGGGAAAGTTGCTTGTTTATTCTGAATGTGTAGAAAGTATTGTTTTTGTTTTTTCTTGTGGTAAATAACTATCTTCTCTATCCTGCCTTCTTTTAAGAGGAAAATTACTAAATGAAAAATTAACTACTTTTTATAATCAAAACCAAGGGAACCTTGCAATCCAACAAAAATGCTTTGGATAATTTGGCCACCCCAAATTTCTCTGATAGGAAGAAATTCACTGGGAACAGTACTTCTTAATTTGTTCTTCTGAAGTGTCATGTGTGCAATTAATTATTTAGGATGACTTAAAACAATGTGGCAAAGATTTCTAGAAGCTGTCTTCAAATTGGGATAATAGTCATAAAAATAGCAATGTGATTCACTGAGAATAAATGTACTATACTCAAAGGCAACATTTTGAACTAAATTCTGAACTGAAAGAGAAAAATATATTTATAAAAAGCCTAGTTAAAATTTTGGAAGAAATTATCATTTGCAATAAGAAGATAAAATCTATTTTTAGAGATCATTTGGAACAAAACTGAAAATTAACTGTCAATATAATACCTCAAATAAATTGGATATAGTATCAAACTGTATCTGTGATGGTCATTTCAATTCAAAATAGGATTTGAAAATTTAAATGGGTACAGAATAGGCTAGCTAAAATATGCAGGGAATAAGAGATCTTCTATGATCAACATGGACTGAAGGATGGTAATCTAAAAATAAAAGTATAGAAAAGGGACTACGATAAAGAAGAAAACAGGTATAAATAATAATAATATATGCTGATGGAATTCCCCCTACCATCACAATGGATGAAGCTTTTTGGGTGAGACATAAAATGGTTTGTTCTTTTTCCTCAAGTAAAAATAATCCAGTAGCCTTTTGCAAAAGTACCTTTGAAGCAACTGTGACCTGGATGACTAAGGGTCTTCACAAAGAATACAAAATGTGTTTATTTTACTAGAATACATCGGTATGAGCCAACAGGGTGCAGCAGCAGCCAAAAAAGCCAATACCTAGGTTGCATTAATAGAGAGATAGAATCAAGATTCTGTAAAATGTTAATACCACTTTATAATGCCTTAGTATAAGACCAAACTTGGAATAGTGCATCCAGTTCTGTTCACCACAATATAAAAAAGATGTTAAGACTCTAGAAAGAATGCAAAGAAGAGCAACATGTTTTAGGGTCCAACAGCTAGACCCTAAAACATACGAATAATGGCTGACTGGAATTGGGTGTGTCTAGTTTAATAAAAGGAAGGACTAGGGGGCAACATGATAGCAGTGTTCCAATATTTGAGGGGTTCCTACAAAGATGAGGGGTTCATTTTCCAAAGCACCAAAAGGCAAGAGAAGAAATAATAGATGGAACTAACCAAGGAGAGAAGCAACCTAGAACTAAGGAGAAATTTCTTAATGTGAAAGCAATCAACCAATGGAATAGCTTGCCTTCAGAAGTTATGGGTGCTCCCCATGAAAGGAAGATTAGAAACCCTTTTGGATTATATATAAGGGTTAATAATAATAATAATAATAATAATAATAATAATAATAATAAAAATTATAATGCAAAAATTATAATATTAAAACAGCAACAAACTGGTGGGAACATCAGCCTGAAAGAGTCACAGAAAATCAGATGGTCAAGATCTTGTGGGATTTCCGTATACAAACCGACAAAATACTGGCGCATAATACACCAGACATCACACTGGTTGAGAAAAATAGGGTCACAATCATAGACATCGTAATACCAGGTGATAGCAGGGTCGCTGAGAAGGAACATGAAAAAATCGCAAGATACCAGGACTTAAAAATCGAAATTCAACGACTATGGCACAAACCAGCAGTGGTAATTCCAGTGGTAATTGGCACACTGGGTGCTATTCCAAAAGCACTGGAATTACATTTAAAACAGTTAAAAATTGACAAAATCACCATCAGTCAAATGCAAAAAGCCGCACTGCTTGGATCTGCACGCATATTGCGAAAATACGTTACGACGTCCTAGGCCCCTGGGTGGGGCCCGACTAGTAACCAATGCCAAATCCGGCGAAACAACTGGCCGCTGTGATACAATTGTATAATAATAAAAGAATTAAGTTAGGTTCAGTTAAGTTTTGATTACTAGGGGGAAAATGATATGATGCAGGATATAGTCAATTAAAGGAGGGATAATGATAACGTATATATATGTATGGGTACAATATAAGGAAATGAGATGTAAATTATAAACAGTGATTTGGAAAGAAGAATATAAAACTTTGTTATTAAATATATGGATATTTAGCTAGAATAGGATATAAGGATTTAGTGTCATTGGAGGATTTTAGAAATAGTAAATGTAATGCCAGTATGTGGTTATGTATTAAACCTTGGTATATTTTATGATGAAGGACATTTAAACAACTATAGTCAAATGAAAATGGAGGTATGATGATGGTAATATGTATAAATATCTGAGTTAAAATACTGAGTTAATATAAATTATGCTTGATGACTGTGGAAGAGATGCACAAACGTTTTTTGTAACCAACTGATGCACTTTCTACGGTATGTAAAAAAGGAAGATTTTATGTGTTGTGTTTGTTTTGAAAATTAAAAAAAACTTTAAAAAAAGAAGAAGTTATGCGTGCTCTATCACTGGAAGCTTTCAAAAAGAGACTGGACAACCATATATCTGAAATGGTATATGGTATCCTGTTCAAGCAGGGATTTGGATTAGAAGACCTCCAAGGTCCCTTCCAACTTTATTATTCTATGTTCTATGACCAAGTTTATGCATAAACAACATTACAAATGAGAATTCCTGATTTGTAAATAAGCTACTTAGATCATTAGACTGTACTACAGGGGCTTTCTAATTTCAGTATATTGTTGAAAAGCAACTAAGCAATATTCAAGATAATTAATCTTCAACAAATATTAATAGAAATAATCTCCAATACAGAAAGAGAAATCATTGTTAGTCGTATTCATTTTACCATTAGATTCTAGGATTTCCTTGTGTTTTGTGTTATTATTAATTACAATTATTTTATCTCCTATTTCAGAATAAGCATCCTTTTGAAGTACCTTCAAGCAACATGAAAAGCATAAATGAAATCATTATTAATAATTAAAAAACATACAGACTTCTAGGGGCTAATTCAGAGGGCAGTGATGATATGGGTAGTGGGAAGATGATCACCGTTCTCCCTTCTTTCCCATTTTTCCCTTTTCATTTTTCGTTTCCAGAAACCCTTTTCTTGTGGTGGTGGGTAGTCATGTCCTTGCAGGGAGTTTGGGGAGAAAGCGGAAAGAATCATGATTTACCTCTATCACTCTTGTATTAACATAATTACTTTTTCCCAATATAATGAAACATAGCAATATTTTGAAAAAGGGGTCTCAGCTGATAATGTGCAATTAAGGTAATAGCTACAGAGAGCTGAGATGAATTCTTAGTGGCAATGGGAACACATAATTGTAGTTTTCAAGGCAGCAATATAGAAGTAATTTGTAATAACTTCTTATAAAATGTTTTATTCTCCTCCCCAGTCTAATCTATAGTCCTAAATGTTCTACTGATCTTCCTTAAAATATTAGGTTCTGACATTACCAAGTATGGGGATTGGCCAAGTTTAACTACATGAGGAAATAGCTCAATGTTCATGTACGATAGCAATAGCAATAGCACCTAAGACTTATATACCGATTTACAGTGCTTTTACAGCTCTGTCTAAGTGGTTTACAGAGTCAGCATATTGACCCCAAAGATCTAGGTCCTCCTCATTTTATCGACCTCAGAAAGATGGAAGTCTGAGTCAACCTTGAGCCTGGTGAGATTCGAACTACCAAACTGCTGGGAGCCGGTGATCAGCAGAAGCTGTAATACTACACTCTAATCACTGCACCACCCAGCTCTTGCTTTAAGGCAGAAATACGATGCTGCATTAAATCACACATTCACATCTAAATAATATATTATGGATAACTATATCTCTGTACCTGAATTCTTATTATGGAAAGATAGGAAGTTGAAGTACTGACTAAAATGTGTAAACAGTTTAAATGTGTCATTCCTAAATTACTCATTTGAGCTCTCCTGCCATTATTTTTTAATCATGAGGCAAATTAAGAACCAAAAAGAAAGAATGAAGCATCTGGAATAAAACAGCCAAGTACAGGCAACACCAAGGACTCCACTTGTCAAGAACCCTGTCAATCAGTATGTACTATTACACTGATCCAGGGGTGAAATCTACTTACCTTCGCTATTGGTTCGCAAATATGAGCACACACCATCTCTGTACATTCACAGGACCTTCCACACATGAACAAAGTGTCAAAAATGGACATGATGACATCTGGGCAGGTGGGTGGAGCTTGCTACTGAGCACGCCTACAAAGGTAAGTAGAACAGCTACTTACAGCTTCAGCTGCTACTGGTTCAGACTGGTTCGCCTGAAGTCAGTTGTGCTACACGATTTAGTTTAGCTAGAAAGATTACTACCGGTTCGAGCGAACCGATCAGAACTGGTAGAATTTCACTCCTGCACTGATCATCCCAGAAGAAATCAGAAATCTTACTGTAACATTTGAAAAAAATTATGTAAAGAAACATTTCCCCCAGATGTGATAATTTATAACTACTATTTCAGAGGATATGATATTACAAAGTTAAGCTAAATATTAAACAATGACATGAAGCTATTCCCTAGTTAAGCCTATTATTATAGCCATTGTGAAAAAGTTAAACTGTGAATTATTTAAAATAGATAAAACTTTAAAAAGGATTTTAGGCTGAAGTCAATCTATAGAATTATTGCTGGAACATGTTTTTTTCTACGTCTCTTTACTGAGCGTTCCAGTTGCTGAAATTTTTATTATGTATTTCAGAAAAGGCTCCACTAACAATCCAATTCATGAAGAAGTTTTTTATATTCACTTATTTATTTTATAATGCAATTGAGTGATATAAATCAACATGATAATGTTGTTTTGAGATTATTTTTACAATATAGATCATCAGGACAATTGCTTTTGATGTTCTAGATATATAGAGTTCCTGTATAAGCTTCAAAAAGGTTTCTAATATCAAAACAGAATTATATTAGAATTACATAGTGAATTATTTGCCACCATTCAATATTTAATCCTGGAATGAAAGCTGTTGAAATGACCAATAAATACGAATAAATCTCCAACTTGGAAAATCGTAACCTTAAATATTTAAAGGCATGCAGTCACTCCCATGGATACTATTTCAATTAATTTTCTCACTTTGAGATTTGTAAATTAATCAATGTTACATTACTAAAATTTCTGAAGTAACAGGGATTGTTATTCCTTATAGTTTAATAATAGTTTTGGTTACTTCGTTATGAGATGAATAATCTGAAAACTTTGAATCAAAAGTATTTCAATTCTACAACAGCATATTTAAAAACTCTTCTATTCTATTCTTAAAAACTTCTGTATGGTACTAGAAATGTGATATTGCTATTTTGAAGAACAATAATTTTATTGGATTGCATGCAAAACAAGATGGTGGAATGTTGTAGTCTATAATACTATAAATTATACAAGTAACATAGAAGAATCCATCGGGTCCTTGATAGGACATTGCTGAGAAATTAAATGTACTCTTGCTGAGATCTTGGCATAATGAATACATTTCTCGAGACATCAAGTTTAATACCATAGAAATGGAAGGTGGCCAATATGACATCATTTTTTTTTTTTAAAAAAGGAACCGAAGTTGAGATCTGGGAAATAATAAGCCACAATTGATATGGCATATGTGGCTTATTATATGTGTACACCATATACCTAGATTTTTAAGAAGTCTTGAATAAAGATTCTGATCAATGGCTGCTGAATAAACTTAATCGCAATGGGATACAGGAACCTATCTTTAATGAATTATTAAGTGGATTACAAGGATTAGAAACTGAAACTAAAATTGTAAGGAGGAACATCAAAAACCTTGAATATATTGAAGGAAAGAACATTTAAGAAATATTGTGTTGAAAGTCAAACGAATACCCAACTAAAATTAAGTCAAACAAATACCCAACTAAAATTATGTCAAATACCCAACTAAAATTATGTCAACAAGCAGTGCCAATTTGTTGCAAATATAGGGGGAAAAGAATTTTAAATAATAATTATTTTTGTAGGTCCAAAATTTCAACAGAAATGAAATGAAATAATGAGACATCTGGTATTTGGAAAAAGACTGTACACATATAGACAAAATATTAAAGGGAAAAGACATTACATTGACAATAAAGTTACATATGATTTTCCCAGTTTTTACATGACTGTGACATTAGTTTATCAGCAAGAAGATAAAATGATGTATTTTAACTATTTTGCAGAAAATTGAAGAACAAATCATTCAACATAACAAAAGTTGGATCATTGGAAGCACAAGCATTTTTGGACTTAAAACTAAAACCATTGGGATCATTGGAAGCAGAGGTATTTTTGAATTTAAAGTCCAAAAATACTTCTGCTCCGATGATCCCAATGGTTTTACTTTTGTTAGTGTTGAATGATTTGTTTTGTAATTGTCTGCAAAATAGTTAAAATACATCATTTTATCTTCTTGCTGATAAACCAATTATCAGCAAGATAAATTTATGTAAAGTCCAAAAATGTAAAATCAATGAAGAAGATCCTAATGTTTGGAATAATTAAAGGCAAAAAGAAAAGAAATTGACAGAAGGCAAGGTGACTACTAGTATGCAAGCATAAAACAAGAAACTGTGCTGGACTGCTGCTTTTTAACTTCATAAAAGATTTTTCATAAAAAATCTTCACAAAAGATTTTGACTTAAGGGTAAGTAGCCAGGGAGCAGTAAATAAAAACAAAGTTTGCCGAAGTTTGTAAATAATACCAAAGGGGTTTATGAAGAACTTTTAAAAAACTGTGGAGTCAGCCATGGCAAATGTAGTTCAACTGAAATAAGTGTAAATTATATATACTGGAACAAATGTGTCTGACTTTATATACATACAGGAAGAATCTTGCATATCTGTAACTACTACCCAGGAAAAAGAATTTGGGAGTTATAATGGATAGTTAATCAAGATGATTAATGGCCTAGGACCCGGATACCTGCGAGACCACATACCTCCCTTAGACCAATAAGATCGCACAGGATGGACCTTCTCCGGGTGCCTTCAGTGGGACAATGCCGGCTGGTGACGCCTAGGAGTTGGGCCTTCTCTGTTGCCGCTCCGGCCCTATGGAATGAGCTGCCCCCAGAGATCCGGGCCCTGCCCACTCTCATGGCCTTTCGCAAAGCCATTAAAACCTGGCTTTTCCGGCAGGCCTGGGGCTGTTGACCCCTTGATTGAGGTCCAGCCCCCTTTCGATTGGGTGTTTGTTGTGTTCCTTTTTTTAACTTTGTTGTGTCCCATTGTTTTTAAAAATTCTTTTTAATTTTTTCATTTCTGTAAGCCGCCCGGAGTCCCTCAGGATTGGGCGGCATAGAAATTCAATAAATGAAATGAAATGAAATGACTATCTCTACTTATGCATGAGCCTGTGTGTGTGTGTGTGTGTGCACACAATTTACAATTTGGTTTATTTGTTCATTTTTTGTTCGTTTCATCTCCATTTAGCCTTTTTTGTCCTGAGACAGTGCATTTCATAGTTTGTGGGCAAAACAGAGAAAGGTCATCTTTCTCTGCGGCCTTTGAACTAGAAATATTTTAAGAGAGTATCTTCTGCATATTTAAAAGATCAGATAGGTTCACAGTAAAATAGGCAGTTCTTTAAATGGTTAGATAAAAAATTTAGATTTTAATTAATTAAGCCAATGCCTTCAATTGTGCCTGAAGAAACACCTGACAATCAGTGCATTGACAATGGGAGTAATATGATTTTGGTACTTTGTCTTAGTAGTAAACATTTCAGTTAAAGCTTACAAGCCCACTTGTAATATCAAATAGAATACCTTGCAGTGATCTGATGGAAAAATGCTTGCATAATTATTGTCATACCCAATCAGGCTCCTTATCATTGCTGCTGAACTGAATGTTAAGACTCTAAGAGCATTTCCAAGCTTCAAACCTGATAATGCAATCTCATCTAAAATAAACTATACTCCAATCCCTAAAGTTGATTTTTCTTATCAGTGAACAAAAGTGTTTAAATTATTCAAGATGAGTACTTTGCTTGTGCTTCTGCGCATTGCAAATCACCTTGCCTGCACAGCACTATTGAATTATTATTGGAAAAAATAGCCAATGAATATAAATATGTGTGATCCCTTCCATATTTCTTGCTTCCTTGCTTTTGTTTATATTATCAGTTACATGATGATAAGCTCCAGATTGATTGATCCATTGTATAACAAAGTTTTTTACCCTGTCTTTCCATTTTGCTGGAACAAGTCATATATTCAAAGGGCAAAATAAAAGCAAACTGTCATCTGAAGTTTCAAGGCAGGGTTTCTAAAGAATCTGAGTTCTGTATGAGCAAGAGAATATAAAACAATATTTACAAAATGCTAATCTTCCCCTAATACCCAACGATATTAGAACGACGTTAGAAGGTAAAATAACAATGAACTTAAAAGACAAAAAAATGGGAAGGCCCCGGGTCCGGATGGCTTACCTGTGGAATTTTACAAAACACTAGAGGAATCCTTGTCTCTTCCTCTGTTAGAAGTTATGAATGAAGTAATGATTGAAAGTAAAATACCTAACTCTTGGCTAGAAGCATACATTATATTGATACCCAAAGATGAGGCAGACTATACACAAATTAAGAACTACAGACCAATTTCCTTGTTAAACTCAGATTACAAGTTATTTGCATCTATACTGGCAGAAAGACTGAAAAAATATTTAAATGGGTTTATCCACTCCGATCAAAATGTTTTTTTTTTACCAAAGAGACAAAATTAGAGATAATATAAGAATAATTTTGGACACTCTGGATTACAATGAAGCTCACCCAGAAAAGCAAATGGCCTTGATGTTTCTTGACACGCAGAAGGCCTTTGATAATGTGAACTGGCTATTTATGATACAACAAATGAAACAAATGAACTTTGGTAAGAATTTTACTCAAGCTATACAAACAGTATATCACAAACAAACAGCTAAGATAATGATAAACGGAGAATGGACAGATCCTATTGAAATAAAGAGAGGTACGAGACAAGGCTGCCCATTATCACCACTACTTTTTGTCTTAATGTTAGAAGTTTTAAACAGAAGGATCAGAGAAGAAGAAGAAATAAAGGGAATGACTATTAAAAAAGAAGAATATAAATTGCAAGCGTTTGCAGTTGATTTAGTTTTCATTCTCAAGGAGCCACTTGAATCCGCACCTAAATTGATAGAAAGAATAGAGGAGTATGGAAAAGTAGCAGGCTTGAAAATAAACAAAGACAAAACAAAGATTCTGACAAAAAAACATATCATCAAAACAAAAAGAATAATTGGCAGAAATCTTGGAGAAGCAAGTTACGAACAAGGTCAAATATTTGGGGATCTTTTTAACAGCTAGATGCAGTACCCTCAAAGAGGATATTTTAGATTGAAGCAACAAATTATAATGGACTTGGTGAAATGGGAAAATCTTCAAATATCAATGATTGGGAGAATCTCTACAATTAAAATGAACATTCTACCAAGAATCCTATACTTGTTCAAGACAATCCCAATTAGGCTGGGGAAAGATTATTTTGAAGACTTAAATAAAATGGGGTTGAAATTCATATGGCAAGGGAAAAAAGCAACAATAAAACGCAAAGTGCTGCAAGATGCTAAATCAAGAGGAGGGTTCAGATTACCTGACTGGGAGCTATATTACCAGGCAGCTAGTCTGATGTGGATCAAGGAATGGATAATGTTAAGAAATGGTAGGCTCTTGAATCTAGAGGGTCACGACTTGCTGTTGGGATGGCATGCTTTTTTATGGTATAAGGGAACTAAAACACATGGTTATTTTAGAAGGCAATATATAAGAGAGGCTTTGTTATTAAACTGGGAGAAGATTAAGAGGTTACACTATTTAAAAATTCCAGTCTGGATATCAACCATTGAAGCTTTTTCATATTCAATAATATACAAAAAGGAACAAACAGTTAGATATGCTGAATTATTAAATACAGAGGGTGAACTCAAATCCATACAAGATTTGAAACAGGAAGGTATTGAAGTTAATTGATAGTCATATGTGCAAATACATTCTAGATACAATGAAGATCAAAAAAAGAGGATTTTTATGATAAAATGACTGAATTAGATAAAATCTTAACAGGTACCAATGAAAAAGTAATTAAAAAACTCTATGGCTATTTATTAGAGGTGAAACTTCAGGAAGAACAAGTCAAAGAAACTATGTTAGCCTGGGAGAAAAACTTTGGGCATGGGATTGACTTAGAGAAATGGCAAAAACTGTGGACTCAAAACTATAAAATGACGATGTCAACTGCATATAAAGAGAACTTGTATAAGATGTTTTATAGGTGGCACCTATCCCCAACGAGAATTGCAAGAATGTTCAAGAATAAATCCAAAAAATGCTGGAAATGTCATCAGACGCCAGGCACATACTACCACATGTGGTGGACTTGTACTGAAACTAAAAGATATTGGACTAAAATCCACATGTGGTTGGAGAAAATGATACATAAACACATAGACTTAAAACCAGAACTCTTTTTATAGGGAATAATACCAGAAACATACAATAAGGACTTGAAATATCTGAATATAAATGTCTTAACAGCTGCTAGAATTGTATTTGCCAAAAATTGGAAAAACGAGAAAGTACCATCACAGGAGGAAACTATTCGGAAAATAATGGAATGTGCCAAAATGAGTAAGCTTATATTTGAAATTAGAGAACGAGAGGACGAGCAATTTTATAAAGTATATTTTTTGAAGTATAAGATGCACCTTTTTATCCCCAAAAAAGAAGGTGAAAATCTGGTTACGATTTATACTCCAAATGTAGCTCCACCCACCCAATCCGTGCATCGCATTTTCGGGGGTTCCATGTGGTGGGGATCCTCACTTTCACATGGCGCCTGATTCTTGAAGCTGCCTGGGGAACTGCGATAAAAGCCTTTTCAATGAAAGCGTTTTGGGGCTGTAGGGTCCCCTCCCTATAGCCCCAAAATGGGCACGTGTAGAGACCAAACAAGTGCATTGTGTTTCAGATGGCAGGCAGTTCCAGCACGTGCTGCCACCTGAAAATGCTTTCCTTCCCAGTTCCCCGGTTCACATCGCAGAGCCATGCACCATCCTCCTCATCTACAGACTCGCTGCCTGTTTTCTCCTGGCCAGCACTATTGGCTGGGGGAGGCAGGGAGAAAAGCAAGAGGGCAGCGCAGTTGGGTGAAGATGCAGGAGCTGGGTGCGGACACAGGGCAGGCAAATTAGAGGCAACCAGATGATTGCTGGCTTGGCGGCTTGGCTGCTGGCCACCCAGAGTGCACAGGCAACAAAGGAAACCTAGGTCGTGGCTCTATTAAGATGCTCATTTCACGGTGGGGTACAATTTGGGGGTAGCAGGTGGGGCAAGGAATGGGGTGCCCTGGCAGCCGCTTCTTAGAGCCCATGCCCTTAAGTGTTGCTGCCCCATTCCCTGTCCCACCTGCCACCCCTGCAAAATAACTAAAAACATTACATCCATTATAAAGGTGAATATACCAGGCATTCAAGTAGGATTTTCAACACTGAAAGATATTTCTAAGCTATGTTTTACTTTTCAATTCACATGGGCAAATTCTTCACATAAATTGACCACAGAATAAAACCTGCTCATCTGAAGATTATGAAGCTTTAGATCAAGTACTACATTCAAACAAAAATATTTGATTAAAATAATTAAAATACTATGACCTGTAAAGCTATGGATTCATTTTGTAATCACTTTTTGGAGGGAGGGTAAGGCTTGTACAATTTGATGACATTTATGTAGTAATGTTGAATAACTGCTGACAATTAGCTGGAAGACAGAGCAGAGGTCTTATAAGAAAATTATTCCCTCATGATAAAAGATTGAAAATTCAATTATATTCTGTTTATTACATGCCTACTTCAGTAACCATATTCATAACCAGGTCCTTGATAATATACAAATTAATGGGAGCACAGGGGAATGTATTAGTAACTTTCTCCTCCTGATAGTCTTCTTCAATATTAAAATTTTAAATATGTCTTTATCTTTGCCTTAACTGTCTCACATGATACTCTCAGTAGAAATTCCCTTTAACTATCAACACAGTAGCAAAAAACAACAACTCATATAACCTTTAGAAATCTCTTAATGTAATAAAACCTAAAATCCAAGAGCTTCCTTAAAATATGCTTCAATTGTTTCATAAGGAAGACTATATAATGATTTTTTTTAAATCTACAAGTGTACTAAATTATAAAAAAAACATCTTAAGAAGATGTAAAGATGATTTCAGTAGTACACTGGTTTTCAAAAACTATTAGAGACTATATTGATCTCTTTATATATGCACAGAATAATAGGAAGATTTAAGAGCTACTTTAACGTGAAGTATGATTTTGGTGTGAAATGTGTACTTTCCCTTTTCAGTTCATGTGCTGCAAAGGGAAGCTATTATAGCAAATCACTGTCTATTCTGCATTATCAGCAAAAGCAAATCTAATTTTTCCCAACTTAGTAGAGATATGTTGGATGATGTATTTATATCCCAGCTTTAGTTCAGACAATGTACATTATATCCTCCTTTCATTGCACACATCCTCCCCACAACAACCCTTCTGAGTCAAGTTGGGCTGAGAAACACTGGTGCCAAGGGAAGTTCAGGTTAGACTTGAAACTGGTTCTCCTAGTTGTCTGACCAACACTTTAAAACAACACAGTATGTCCGCCTGATTAAGAAATATATCAAAATGGTTTATAATTAAAAACTAAATTTGTGATTTTAAAACTAATCTTAATGTAATTTTTGAAGCATAATGCTATTTCAATTCGAAGGGAGATAATATAAGTATATATAGGCAGTATAGTTTTTTTTCCTGGGATCATGCAATAGCCAAGGCTATAACCTTAATTTAGAAATGAAATTTAAACAAGAAACCTTTTACTGATTTAAATACCCTTTACACTGCAGCTCCCAACTTAATCAGCTACCATCTTGATCAGGGGCCTTCTTTCTGTCACCATTTATTTAAAATAATAAATCTGGAATAGAAGACAAACACTGTTTATTCTGGATCTAAAATTTAACTAGAAATTTAAATTAGCTAGGTACTCATAGTTAGGTTAAACAACCTAACTATGAATACCTAGCTAATTTAAATTTCTAGTCCTTTTCTGTTTCTAGATGTCAGTAATTCCACTCTTTCTTTCAATCAGTGGTGGGTTCCTACTGGTTCGGCCCGGTTCGACCAAACTGGTAGTGGTTTGGAACCGGCAGCGACCCATGCCTTCCATGCCCCCAAACTGGTTCTCTGGGTGGCACCATAGGTGCCACCATCTTGTTTTTTGTGCCCATGAGCGAACTGGCAGTAGTGACTGGCGGACCCCACCCCTACTTTCAATGTTATATTTTATTATATTGTTCATGGAATAAGAAACATGACAGTTACTACTCACATTTGAAAAAATATATTTAAAAATGAAAGAAATGCAGACTTTCTTGCCTTCAAAAATGACACAAGCTTCCAGCACTTTACAAAAGATAAAGAAACTAGAGTATGGACCTTAATTTATTTATGCATGGATGTTTCTTTTAAAAGTAGCCAACTTGCTAGAATTTTTTATTTTAATTTTATCCTTATTAATATTTTGAAAAACAGTAAGTTTGTAGCAGAGGAAAAAAACCTAGAAATAGGATTTCTGAAAGGAATGCCAAAAAAAAAGATGCCACTGCAGTACAATTATTTAAATTTTCATCTTATTATCTGCCAAAACATAGCAGCTTCTCAGTACTCAGTAGCTAATATTATATTGCCTCACTGAGAAGGGCCCTTACATTTCTCAACTGCAGAGCATGTTTTCAGCATATTTTAAAGTTTGTAAGCATCTTGTTGAACAACAACATGGAGATGCTTAAGTGGGAACATTATTCATTATAATGAATTAGGGCCAAATCATTCACTGTATATGAAATAAAGGACAGACCTCAAATAGTTTAATTATCTTACAGACAGGTTTCCAAATGTTAACAGTCAGGCAACTTAAGTTCTTAGTTGTGACTTTAGCTTTATCGTGTTCTAACCTTCTTACATCTACTTCTACTTCTTTTAAGTTATTACAATCCTATATTATTTTATTGTATTTTATGATAAGCTACCATAAGGAAAGAATTCTGACAAGAAATAACTGATAAATGCTTCCTTTGTTTTAAAATTGAGTGGATTTTTTTTTTAAAAAACCATCTAATTTATTTAATTTTAAAACTGTTCAGACCCTACATAATTTTTAGTTGATTTTTAAAAAATGATGTACATACAATGTCAGCATCTCTATGCTAAGTACACCAGTCCATTTTGCAATCAGTTTTAACGTGTAATCCATATAAAATGAAGCTCCCAGTATTAGGTCATTGCTGCCTCTTCAAATAGAAACATCTTGGGTCCCAAAAACAAACTAGATTTAATAACAATAGCTATGCTATTATACCACATATAATAGTAAAATGTATGGTTTTAACATAGTTGTTATTGTGATTGTTATTATTTAGTGTTACTAAAACACCATATGATCTAAGAATGACTTTTCCAAAATCATTCATTATATAATTAACAGGTTGAAAGAAGCTTTTTTGGGATTTTTTTTTTACTTTTGTCTTTGTTCATTGTGAGCCTTAGCTTTTCTCACTTCATCTTTACAGGCTTGGGCTATTTGCTTACATTCTGCCTTAGTTATTTGCCTCTCTTTTTTCCACTTTTTATACTTGTCCTTTTTGTCTTTCAATTTGTCAGAGAGTTCTTTATGCAGCCATGCTGGTTTCTTTTGAAAGCTGTTGTTTTACTTCTTCATTGGTATTGTGCTAGACTGGGCTTTTATAATCTCACTTTTCAAAATTTCCCAAGCTTCTTGAATTGTTTTCCCATTGAGGATTCTCATCCATGGAATCCGTCCAAAGCTCTAAGTTTATTGAAATTAAAGACCATAGGTCGGGCAAGGAGCTGGTTCTGAAGGATATGTCATAGATTGTGCATAGAGGTTTAGCTCGGGCAGTGGAAGAAGTAGGCACATAATACATCAGGGCCAATAGTTAGAGATAGCTTTAGGTTACATAATGCCATTTCAACATTATCTATTATAAAAGCAATATGTAATAAATCATTACAATTTGTTATAGTACGATTAGGAAATGGGAGGCAGCAGCCATTGCTGTCAGCAAAGACTGAACTTTATTTCTAAATTGCTAGAATTTCAAAAGACTAAAGAATATTATCATTATTGGTATTCTGACTTCTCTACATTTTATAACATAGATCACAGTGTTATTACTTAGACCTTGTTTAACTTAACCAAGCATTAATTTTAAGAACTGGCTACTTAGGCAAGTGCATAGAAAACAAAATTAAATAATTCTCCAACTACAAACTTTTTGTAAGGAAGAACTTATTTCTTGCAGTTGAGCAAGGCATTTTGAGATTACATGATTTTAAAAACATCTAGTCAATCTAAAAAAAAAGGCCTATGTAAAAACACAATTGGTAATATAGCATCTTTATAAATATCTATAGTTTTATAGATTATATTTATATGCATTCATTATGATATTTTTTATCCATTTAACTGATGAGATAATCTAAGGCAGGGGTGTCAAACTCGATTTCATTGAGGGCCACATCAGGGTTGTTTGACCTCGAGGGGGCAGGGTGACTGGCAGATCGATATCACTCATGTTGGGGGGCACAGGTGGTGGCCCGAGTGCTCTGCCAGTGAAAATGGGCTCCCAAAGTCTGTTTTCGGCTGTGATTGATTGCTGCAACCCTCTGCCAGCTAAGGAGGACCACACTATTTTTGCTGACCGAGGCACCATGAGCCTGTCCGCTGTTTCCAGGGTGACCCCATGGGTCACATTTAAGCATTCCATGGACAGCATTTGGCTCACAGGCCTTGAATTTGACACCCCTGATCTAAGGTATACAAATAGCTTTCACTTATTACCAATTGTTTTATGATGGCTTGAAGTTATAACAGCCACAGAATGGACACTTTACAGCCCACAAAGCACCCCAGCCATTGTAAGTGGATGAGCTGCTCCCCTGATAGTCATATGACCACATGTCAGGCAGGTTAGCTGCCTAGTGTTAATCATGGTGTTATATGGCCACATGACCACAATTTGCAATTTTTCTGCCAGGTTTTTGTTCATTTAACAACCATAGTGTTCAGTTAATGATTGTGGCAGTTGGTTAAGAAATACAGAAAATTACGTCTGGTCATGTGAGTACTTTGCCTTACAAGCATAATGACTGGATTTCTGGTCCCAATTGGTTGGAAGTTGAGAACTACTTATATTGAAATGCCTCTTTCTCTTTCTGATGATGGAAAGAGCTGTTCTGATCTAGGTTTCCTGAAACAGTACAAAGCAAATGCTTAGTCCCAAAAACCCTCTTTTTATTTCAACAGCTGTGAATTATGTTCCTTCACAGTCTGTAATGAGTCACAAATAGAGCATAGATTCAACTAAATTCAAGACCTGAATCTGTCTTCCTCTAATACGCTGGGCAAGACTAGGAGATAAATGTTCAAGGTTCATATGTAATATTTACATTTACTAGCAGAAATATACATATTATTTCATTATTTTATATAATGAAAATAGCTCCTGCATCAATAATTTTGAGGCAATGTACTAAATCTCAACAGAGGGAATAATTCTGATATCCCAAGCTAGATATTCCATAATTAGAATGCTTCAAAAGAATAGGAAGTGTTCCACATAGAGAACAAAATTTCTTTCCATGTAAAGGCATTCTAAAAGAAACTGTAAAATTATTAATAGATTCATATGGGAAAATAAAATATTTCAGATATCATGGCTGCAAATCAATTAATGTTTATGGAAAAAAATTAGCTTCATTAATTAGGATTGGAAACCAAAATTGGTGAAATTTGGTCTTCAAATGCACATCACAGAGTGATCAGGACACTGCGTAATCACAAGGAATTATAAGTGTTAATGTATTCTAAGATTTAATCAGATATTAATAATTTATATAAGTAGAATATAAATAAGTAGCATATTATATAATGAAAGGAAGATGATACTTTATGAATCATTTATTTATTTACAGTATGTATCTATAAATTTAGAAACTGCCCATCTCACTATCCAAATGATTCTGAGCAGTTTACAGATAACTATTTGTATTAAACTTATATTAATAGTTAAGAAGTGAAACACAAAATCAATATAAAATTAATTATCCAGAGGTATAATGTGGCCATTCAAATTGGCTAAGGAATGAAAAGATTTTTCTAGCAAACTAAACATAAGATACAAGTCAGGCACAAAGTTTATTGACCTTGCCTTTTCTTTTCATTTCTTTCCTGCCCAGTACTAATTATATCAACAATCCTGAATTAGGTTTGCTACTCATTAATTAAAACCATTTTACTGTTAGGTCTGTAATTTTTTTAAAGGACATCAAAAAAATAAAAATAAAAGCAAAACACCATCATAAGTTCTAAAGATGTGTAGTACAATTTTATTTTACCGCAGTATCAAAAATTAAACTTTTAAATTTAGAAAGTAATGAGGAATTGTGTTAAAATTCTTTGGTCAAGTCTACATCCAAAATACTTTTTAATGAAACTGAGTAGCAATATATTGTACACTATCAAAAAGAAAAAAGTGAAAGAAAGCTAAATTAGCCAGAAGGGGTATTTTTTCCCCCAATATAAATATTTTGCATAAAATATGCAACATAGTTTTTCAATCTTATTTTTGCTATTATTATTTTTTAAACAGGTCCATTAGTGTCATTTGTGCATGTTCCTCAATTCATCAGTTTAATTTTAAATCAGTAAATAACAGAAGAATGTCTTCCGCATTTTGTCATCCCATAGTACAACATTAAAAATCTTTATTTATTTATTAATTCATTCAATTGATATGGACACCTATCTCCACAAGTGAAAGGCAAGTAATATTCATACCAGAAACAGAACTGCTATTTACAAAAGCTATCATAAATAATAGATTCATTTAAGCTAGCTTTATGGTTACACATAGAATCTTATTTTAAATAATGCATAAAAGCTGCATTGAAAATGTTACAACATAGATGACATGGTTGATTTAAACCTCTTTCAAACCTAGGAATTAATACAACTTTTACTAACAAATCTCTAATAATCTAAGCAGGCATAAGATATTGATTTAGGCAACACTTTCCCCATTGCAATAAATTAGATGGTCTGCATCTACTATGTGACATGTGACATAGGCATTCTGCAAGGACAGACAACTGCCAAATATGTAACTTTTTTAAACTTTAAAACTTGTGTTTGAAAGTGTACAAGGTGATGGATGGAGTTACAGAAATAAGAGCTAAATTTCATACATTATGGATATGTTCGTAAGATAAGTATATACTTAGACCAGCACAGATAACTAACTGAACCTATAACATTTACATATAGAGTGGTACATTGGTTATCAACCGCTTTGAAACTCATCATATTTGGTACTCAACCCATTTTGATACAAATGTTTGTCCTGATGCTCATTGTTTGTTGGTACTCAACTTACAAGCTAGAACTTATCGGTGCTGTCTGCCTTCTGACTCACTACAATATTCCTTCTGGGAAAAAATTGTTGGTACTCATCATTTTTGGTATTCATCATGCCTCCTAACAATGAGTACAGAAGTGCCACTGTACCTGTTTTCTGTAAAGTAATATCTAAAAATCTGTCCATTTTGTAATTTTGTTTAACTTCAATGCATAAGACATAATTCATTAAAGAACACAGCAGGGCAACTATTGTCACAATGTTTATCAGCACAGTAGTATAAATAATTTGTCCCATTAGATTTGTTTTTTTTTTAAATGATAGAATGAATCACTCTTTAAAAAAATCTTGTGATCTTCTATCTTTTGGGAAATAAAAACCTCAATTTTCAATCTTAACAGTAAAAGTCCTTTAAGTATTACATGTGTTTGTTTATGAATTTAATAATTCTTTTCTTTACGCAATTGTTATTTTGTCTAAAACTGCAATCTCTTTCCATGTCTTGTATCTTTAAATAGACCTTAAAACTTAATCATTCACTTTATCAAGAAAAATTCCACTGAGCTATAAAAAAACAGCAAATTAAAATATATTAATATTTAATCCTTCAAAGATATCCCACAAATTTCTCTTCATCTTCTATCAATGATATAATAGTTTATCAATTTCTTTAAAAATAAAACAAAGCTGTTTTCTTCTCTTCTCTATAATCAAATCTTTAAAGCCTCATCATTCAATCTTACTCAAGGAAAACTCATTAATTACAGTTGAAAAAATAAATTTGAACCTTGATTAAATAGATCCACTTTATAAACCTTAATTTGAGTTTTAAGAGTGATGACTACTTTTAGGCAATGTCCTCCAAGCTCATTTCTTTTCTCTTACTTTTTTCAGTAATTCCTTCATAGATATAACACATATCCTTTGTAAATCTAAAGTAATAAAATTGTCCAAGTTAGTTTTCTGAGTTAACATCCACATATTCAAATCAGTCTTCTAGTTTATTATTTGCTTGTCCCTTTTAACTATTGAAATCATAGCTAATGTCATTTGTTGGTCTTGTATAGCATATTTTTCAGTATTATTTTTCTGTTAGTTCTAAATCTATATCCAAGACAATCTAATTTTCAGCAATATCCTCTTCTATCTCTTCTTTTAAACCCATTTCTATTTTATGAGACAGTCTAAAGAGTAAGTAGTGGATACATTGTTGCCAATATTCTTAAATTGTCCCAGAGTTAATTTTTTTCTCCATTCTGTACTAGTGGGAATTGTCCTTTAATTATAATCTGTAATTTTTTTTTCTGGTTGCCTCTAATAACCAGCCTTCATCTAGTCTCATCTATCATGTTTTTCTTCCATCCAGAACATTTCTCAGGAAGAGATTTCTTACACTTAAACTCAGATCTTCATATATTTTTAATAGGATTTTAAACAAACAACAGGAAATATTCTTGAACTTTTTGTTTCCCAAAAATCAGTTTGAAAGCTTTCCAAAATCAACAACCGAGTCATGTTTTTATTGCTTATTTCCAAATAAAAATTATTTTTGGAGGATATTGGTGAATGAATACAGCTTCACTTAGAAGAGCTTATAATCACAGTGGAAAGTGGATCCACTGAAGCAGCTCCCTGAAACCCTTTCTAAAGAAAGAGGGGACTTGGGATCGCCCACAGGGTCCTTACAAACACTCTCTGAGATGGGATCATAAAGTACCAATTCCCACCAGGTTCTAGAGCAAGGGGAATTGTGAGACACAGCTTTGCCAAGCTGCAGTTGGAGCTTTTCATAAAGCTGGATTTGCCTACTTTCTTTCTTAATCATTTTTACTGAAAAAGGCTTTCTGGACATATTTGGATGATTTTCCTCAAGCCACAGCAAATTAGAATAATTATAAAATGAAAATTGATGTTAATTTTCCAAATTGGGCAACTTTGGGATAAACATGGTTGGATTCCCAGTATTAGAATCAAAATATACTAAAATTATAGAATCTCTATGACACTATTTACTAATATATTTATTAACAATATTATTTAGACCAGCAGCATTTCAGCTTCTGACACATAAGAGCTACAACAACATGTTAAATCTTTAAAACTAAAAATGATTTTGTATAGATATTTGTTATCAACAAATCAATTTGTTATGCAAATATGAAGAAATGAGTGGAACAATGTAAGTGAATTAAAGATTGATATTGCAGCATTGGAAAGATAAATGTATGGCTCCATTTATTCAGTAGATTGAAGACCTAATTGCACTTGTCCTTACAAGTGAATTGCCTATAGATGTAGACTGTAGGAGATGACCAGGCTGAGCCAGGGGAAGGGAGGGTGTCAAACACATTATCAGTCTTGAGTCTCTTCACACTCATAAGGGATCTAAGTCCAACCCACCTTGAATGCTGTTGATTCTTATCTACTGCCAATTGCTTTGACTGTTATTAGTTCAGATTCTTGTAGAGAGCATTAGCATACAATAAACCCATAATCATTTGAACTGCCTAGATTTACTGCACTTGACACAAACTTTGTATAGACGTCTATAATGAAATATTGGACTCATTTATATAGAATACAGTGGATTTAAAAGTGATAGTGGTACAGATTTCTTAGAAATATATACATATTTGAATAATATGTGGATTATATATAGAATTATTACTGATATAATAATATATCGCACTATGGGTTGGCTTTCTTTGTTATTTTTTCCATTTTTTCTTAATGCAATTATGTTTATTTATCTTCTCTTTGTCATGTATGTATCCCCATCATTATTATCTTTGGCTTTTGTTCTTTTTCTGTTATTTATTAAAAAGCAATTTAAAAAAGAAAAACACCAATAGAAAGTAGAACTGCACCAAGTTGTATTATACAAAACTAGTAGATTTCAGATTCACAAACAACTTTCATCCTAAATCTCACTCAGAGAAGTTGTTCATATAAATAAAAATTTAAGTTTGCACTACCTATTGACACTGGAAATTACCTTTAGAACAGGATAATTGACTCCACAAATTGAGATTCTAGAAACAAGTAATTTCCATTACTAATTCTTGCACAATTTATACAATACAATTAGAACCTTGTTCTGATATTATAGAGATTCTAGAACTTTGTTAAATGTCAGATTCAATATTTATATTTATGTCACAAACCTTTTAATATCAATTGTGGAAAACAATTGTATAAGTATATTGCTTGTCTAGATCTAAACAAATGTATTTTCAATACTGAGTTACCCAAACTTATTAACGTTACTAAAACAAGAAAACAAGCAAGAGCAATTGTGATATAGTGGTTAATGTGTTAAAATTCAGACCAAGGGAACCCAGGGTCAAGTGCATGCTTAGCCATGAAAAGCTCTACCTTTATTTCTGCAGGCCATGTTTCTTTCAAATATACAGGATTATGTATGACCTAAATTACTATACAATGCTAAAAATATGAATTGTTATGAAAGTCTATATTTTATGAACATAATTCAAAAACATCAAAAATAAGGTGTGGGTTCATCAGGACAGTTCAAACTCTTCTAATTTATATTTCTTATGAAACTGTTTTATGCTGTCAGGCTATCAGGCATTTGACAGATATATCTATTATTATCTATATAGGGCTTTCTTCAACCAAAGCATATATACTACCACAAAATTATGAAGCCATGTGGATGAAAAAGCAATTAGAGATAATACTTCAGTGTTCTTATGTCACCTGCAGAGTGTGTTTTACATAATCCAGAATAATCTTGTTATTTTAACAATTAACTGAGTAAAATTTACAAAAGAATTCTATTTCCATATGTTTTGTTTAAATGTTTGTTTAAATTATAATAAAAAAATATTTCATACATAAAGTTTTAGAATAGATTTTTAACATTAGATATAAAGACAAACTTACCAGTCTCACTGTCAGACTTGTTTTCATGCTCTGTATCAGTTAAAGTAAGAGCTGAGTTGGAACGACTTGAGAGACAGGAGCTGCGGCCTGATTTGACCCCCCTGCCCCATAGTCTCATGGCATGCTCTGGAGACATCACTCCTTCATTTTCAGTGTCAGCATCTGACCCTGCACTGATAGAGTAACCTCTGTGGGGAAGCCCCATTTCAGCACAAAATGCCAGTCCTCTTCGAGTCGCAGGTTCACAAACTCCTAACTGTCTTAGGGTAAAATTCTGGCCTAATAAGGGAAGAAAAACAAAACATAAGAATCTTTTTATTTTCTTAGAAACAGAGTAATTAAATTAAGATCACATTAACTATATATGTTTTTCCAGTACAGTAATATTTAAAATTTTGTTGCTAAAATCCGCATGGCTATAGTTAATATGTCCTTTAATTCTGCCATTATGTGATGAACCTTTTCATTTTTTTTATTTTACATCATTACTACTTCCATTCTTCAATCCCTACAAAGTATTCCTATATATCACTACAAATCTAGAAGGACTGAGAACATGCAGCCGTCCTGTCCCTCAACCTCATTGGTAAAATATTGTAAAAAAAGGACTATAATCAGTGTCCACCATAAGCTACTGCAAATCTAGGGGCAACAAAAATTTCCTTAACCACATCACTACCATTATATTACATATTTTATTTTAAATGTTAAAAAGTTACTTGACATAATTTAAAAAGAAAAATAGAGAATAAAACAGTAAAATAATACTAATCATTTTTTTCAAAAATATTACTTCCTACAAGCAATCTAATGTTGCTCTTATATACCTTTCTGTGTCAAATGTAGATATTTGTATACCTAACAATATTATTGAAGTGAGCAGATTCAAAAAGTACAGAAAACTGAATGCATGGTTCATGAAATGCAAACAGGAGTTAATGCCCCAGACCAGGCAGCTTTTAACTGAGCCAGTTAATTACTTTATTGTTGTGGTCTTATCAGTTCTTGCAATCAGCTTTATCTGAGTCAGGATTGTAAATGGATTCTAAGACACTCATAAATAATGTAAACAGTTGCTGCAATTATCTACAAATCAAAGAGTACTTATCACTATGTTGCACATACATAACAGAATAAAAATGCATGGAGGGAAAAAGATAAGTGTCTCAACACTAAATAGTCCATAATGGAAAGTAAACTGTGTGAAGGCTATTAGGATGAATCAGTAAACAATCAAACGTTTAAACAAGAATCACACTATATAGTTTACTATTGGCTGTTTAAAGATTAAAATCTAGAATTCTCTGCACATTCACTAAATATTTCTATATCATCACCAATGTTTAGCTGTTGTATAGTTTGATTTGTTAGTTCTAAATTGACAAAAGTGACAATATTGTTTGAGAACAGAAAGAATATCCATCCATCCATCCATCCATCCATCCATCCATCCATCCATCCATCCATCCATTTATTCAATGAAACTTTCTACTGCAATCAAATGACATCTGACATATAAGATAAGTATAACAAATTCAAAACAGATATTTTACTATATGTCTAGGGGATAATGCTATCATAACTTGAAAATGTACATTAAGAGGTAGGCTAACATATTTCACCAAGCTATAAAACACTCTTTACAAACAACAATAACTGTGCTTATATGCTAAGACAAAATGTTTTATGGTCTAGTATAATGTATAAACCTAGCATACAAATTTAAAGTGTATATGTTTATAATACCAGAAGTACAGGCAGCATTTTGAAGAGGCAGAGGAACTAGAGTTTCCCAACATACACTGGATCATGGAGAAAGCTAGGGAGTTCCAGAAAAACATCTACTTCTGCTTCATTGACTATGCTAAACCTTTGATTGTGTGGATCATGACAAACTGTGGCAAGTTCTTAAAAAGATGGGAGTACCAGACTATCTTATTTGTTTCTTGAGAAACCTATATGCGGGTCAAGAAGCAGCGGTGAGAACTGGACATGTAACCACTGATTGGTTCAAAATTTAGAAAGGAGTTCAGCAAGGCTGTATATTGTCGCCCTCCCTATTTAACTTATATGCAGAGCACATCATGAGAAAGGCAGGGCTAGATGAATCAAAAATTGGAATTAAGATTGCTGGGAGAAATATCAACTTCAGATATGCATATGATACCACTCTAATGGCAGAAAGTGAAGAGAAACCTAAGAGCCTCTTGATGCGAGTGAAGAAGAAGAGTGAAAAAGTTGGCTTGAAACTCAATATAAAGAAAACTAGGATCATGGCATCTGAACCTCTCAATTCCTGGGAAATAGATGGGGAAGAAATGGAAGTAGTGACAGACTTCATTTTCCTGGGCTCCAAGATCACCGCAAATGGGGACTATAGCCAAGAAATTAAAAGACGCTTGATCCTGGGGAGGAAAGCTATGGCAAATCTAGACAGCATACTAAAAAGCAAAGACATCACCCTGCCAACAAAAGTGTGTATAGTCAAGACTATGGTTTTTCCAGTTGCAATGTGAAAGTTGGACCATAAGAAATACTGAGTGCCAAAGAATTGAGGCCTTTGAATTATGGTGCTGGAGAAGACACCTGAGAGTCCCTTGGACTGCAAGGTGATCAAACCGGTCAGTCCTAGAGATCATCAACCCTAACTGCTCTTTAGAAGGCCAGATCCTGAAGATGAAACTCTGATACTTTGGCTACCTAATGAAAAGGAAGGACTCACTGGAGAAGAGCATAATGCTGGGAACGATTGAGGGCAAAAGAAGAAGGGAACGGCAGAGAATGAGGTGGCTGGATGGAGTCACTGAAGCAGTTGGCATGAGCCTAAATGGACTCAGGGGGATGGTAGAGGATAGGAAGGCCTGGAGGAACATTCTCCATGGGGTTGCGATGGGTTGCATACAACTTTGTGACTAACAACAACAAATGTTCATAATTCTTCATGCAAATTCACAAATATATTATTATATGTAAACTGTCAGTCATGGTTTTACAGTTTAATTTTTGACTTTCAAGCAATAGCATATATGATACATTCTCCAAATATGCTATGTGCTAAAAGTGCCTAGTTTATTTTTGGGGGCATAATGGTGTGTTTCCATGTCAATTATATCAAGCAACCTACCTTTAGAAAATGAAACTGCCAAAGATCAACTACATTTACTAATTTGATTATTAGGAAAAGCGGGAAGACGCTTCATAGGAAAATGTATTTTGAATATTCAAGACTGATGTTTAAGCATTAGCTGACATGTTTATTATCAACCAATCAATTGATCGATCAATCAGAATAAAGCTGGAAGGTCTTTTAATCCAACCCCCTGATTTCAGACAAGTGGCTGTCCAGTTTCTTTTTAAAGATCTCCAGTGATGAAGTATCTACAACTTCTGAAGGCAAGCTGTTCCACTGGTTAATTGTTCTGTTTGAAAGTGTCTCCTTAATTCCATGTTGCTTCTCCCCTTGATTAGTTTCCATCCATTGTTTCTTGCCTTGCCTTATGGTTTGACCCCCTCATCTTTGTGGCAGCCCTCAAATACTGAAATACTGCTATCATGTCACCTATAGTCCTTCTTTTTCCTAGACAAGCCATACCCTAGTCCTGCAACCATTATTCATATGTTTTTTCTCTCTTAATCACATTAGTTGCTCTTCTTCACATGTTTTCCAAAGTCTCGACATCTTTTTTACAATGTGGTGACCAAAACTGGATTTTATTTATCATCATTTCCTGGGGCCTCCAACACTATGCTTTATTCCCAAACTATGCAGGACAATACCAAGAAATAGTTTATTCAAAAGTTCATGCTAATTGTTGAGCATATTTGAGAGAACAATAAACAAAATCCAAAAGCAAGTTACAGTTATTGTGATCCCATATTGAACACCAGAGTTTAGCAAAAAGAAAATCTCATATGATGTGTACCAAACACAGGATTAACATCACATTTAAAGTGAATACATTTCACTTTATCATGATTCGATGCACAAAGACAGATGCAGAAAAGTTTTGAGTAAGTCCTCATCCAGTTTACTGTGCACAATAATTGTTACAAATGCTATATTTTGCTATCCTTATTTTAGATTAAAAATACATATTATTGCATATTTAATATATTTGTTTATTGATTAATAAACATTAACATTAATAAACTAAATAAATTTATTAATATAAATTAATAAACAAATATATTAAATATGCAACAATATGTATTTATTAATCAATAAACAAATAAAATGTAAAGGTTCCCCTCACACATATATGCTAGTTGTTCCAGACTCTAGGAGGTGGAGTTTCAAAGTCAAAGAGCCAGCGCTGTCCAAAGAAGTCAAAGAAGTCATGTGGCCAGCATGACTAAACGCTGAAGGTGCACAGAATGCTGTTACCTTCCCACCAAAGGTAATTTGCATTTTTACGTGCTTTCGAACTGCTAGGTTGGCAGAAGCTGGGACAAGTAATGGGAGCTCACTCCATTGTGCGGCGCCTGGGTTTCGAACCACCAAACTGCCGATCTTTCTGATTGACAAGCTCAGCATCTTAGCCACTGAGCCACCGTGTCCCACAATAAATAAATACATTTGTTTATTGAAGACTGTCACTTGTAAAGTTACAAATTTAACATATAATGTTAAAATATATTTGTTCTACTTCTAATGTATTTTAGGATTGAGTATTTACATCTGTTTTCTGTAGTGGAATAAAAAGCAAAATAAATAAAATGTGCTATCCAATGTATAAAATAAATGAACAAAAGAGATATTACCTATTCACAAGTTGTGTGTTTAAAGTACAAGCATAAAGAACATAATAACTAGGACATAAAAGAGAAAGCAACATATACAACTTGGAAAAATATACATAAAGCATCTGTCCCATTTATGTATGACTTCATTATGTATGTACAGGTGAAACTTGAAAAAATTAGAATATTGTGCAAAAGTTCATTTGTTTCAGTAATGCAACTTAAAAGATGAAACTAATATATGAGATAGACTCATTACATGCAAAGCAAGATAGTTCAAGCCGTGATTTGTCATAATTGTGATGATTATGGCTTACAGCTGATAAAAACCCGAAATCCACAATCTCAGAAAATTAGAATATTACATGCAACCAATAAAACAAGGATTGCGCATAGAACAATATTGGACCTCTGAAAAGTATAAGCATGCATATGTACTCAGTACTTGGTTTGGGCCCCTTTTGCAGCAATTACTGCCTCAATGTGGCCGTGGCATTGAGCTATCAGCTTGTGGCATTGCTAAGGTGTAGGGAAGACCAGGATGCTTCAATAGCAGCCTTCAGCTCTTCTGCATTGTTCAGTCTCATGTCTTTCATCTTTCTCTTGGCAATGCCCCATAGATTCTCTATGGGGTTCAGGTCAGGCATGTTTGCTGGCCAATCAAGCACAGTAATCCCATGATCATTGAACCAGGTTTTGGTGCTTTTGGCAGTGTGGGCAGGTTCCAAGTCCTGCTGGAAAATGAAGTCAGCATCCCCATAAAGCTTGTCTGCGGACGGAAGCATGAAGTACTCCAAAATCTCCTGGTAGACAGCTGCGTTGACCCTGGACTTAATGAAGCACAGTGGACCAACTCCAGCAGATGACATGGCTCCCCAAATCAACACAGACTGTGGAAACTTCAGACTGGACTTCAAGCATCTTGCAGTGTGTGACTCCACACTCTGGTTCCTTGGTTTCCAAATGAGATGCAAAAGTTGCTCTCATCAGAAAAGAGGACTTTGGACCACTGAGCAACAGACCAGGTCTGTTTTTCTTTAGCCCAGGTAAGACGCTTCTGACGTTGTTTGTTGTTCAGGAGCTGCTTAACAAGAGGAGTACGACATTTGAAGCCCATGTCCAGGATCCGTCTGTGTGTGGTGGCTCTTGATGCACTGACTCCAGCCTCAGTCCACTCCTTGTGAAAGTCCCCAACACTTTTGAATGGCCTTTTCCTGACAATCCTCTCCAGGCTGCAGTCATCCCTGCTCCTTTTGCACCTTTTTCTTCCACACTTTTCCCTTTCACATAACTTTCTATTAATGTGCTTTGATACAGCACTTTGGGAACATCCAACTTCTTTTGCAATTACCTTTGGAGGCTTTCCCTCCTTATGGAGGGTGTCAATGATGATTTTCTGCACAACTGTCAGGTCAGCAGTCTTTCCCATGATTGTGATTCCTACTGAAGGCTCAGGAACCCTTTGCAGGTTTTATGGCTTAATTAGCTGATTAGAGTGGGACACTTTGAGCCTAGAATATTGCACCTTTTCATAATATTCTAATTTTCTGAGATTGTAGATTTGGGATTTTCATGAGCTGTAAGCCATAATCATCACAATTATGACAAATCACAGCTTGAACCATCTTGCTTTGCATGTAATGAGTTTATCTCATATATTAGTTTCACCTTTTAACTTGCATTACTGAAATAAATGAACTTTTGCATGATATTCTATTTTTTTGAGTTTCATCTGTATATATTATTATCACAGCTTTAATCCTCTAATTTCTCTGAAAATTCCTAATATTCTTCAATACACATTCATTAATTGGCTTCTTTTTCTTTTGCATTTTTGTATTGATTTTAAGGATCTTTTCAAATTTTGGCCATATTATATAAAATAGTCCTTTGGATCTGAAAATGGCACTGTGGTATATAGTTTTTTGTGGACACAGAGATGGCTTTGCAGTTCCTGACAATGCTCACAATTTTCTATCAGTGTTTGGTTATGCCTATCTTCAAAGTTGGTGGAAGCTTCATAGCACAGAGTTCACCAGCAGCTTCTGTCAGCAGCTGCTGTTTCTTTGACTGGATGTCACGGTGATGTAAGCTTTCTTTCATAATGTCTTTGTAGCCCTTGAGCAATTGAGTTCTCTACCTAGACTCCAGTACATTGTACAGCAACTGGAAAAATATGCAACAGTCATCCATTATGATGATCCCACCAATCTCATCAGGGCTCAGATGTTTAGGGACCAATGCTGATAAACTCTGCACGATCCAAGACCCCAGGTTGCATACACATTCTTGTCAATGAATGCCAGAGAATGGGGAATGCACATCTCAAATTTCTCCAGTTGTTTGATACACACCTCACCTGGACTTGCCTTACAACAAATATGTTTTCTATACTTTGTTTTGGCCAAAAGTCAACCAGCACCTCTGGGAGATTTCTTTCTGAGACAGTGACAAGTTTGTTTATGACAATGCAGGCAAAGATTTTCCATGCAATGGGCAAGAGTACGATCTGATTTATTTCCCTTATTTTAGAAAGCCATAGTGAGTGAATCACAAAAGTCATCAGGTATCTCTTCCGTGAGCAAAGTATCTCCCAAGATGTCTTGGAATGTTTGCAAGGAATTTTGGCCTAGTACTTTACAGATCTCAGCAGGAATCCATCTGTAGGAAATGACAAGGCCAAAGGAGGGATCAAACACATAATCAATCATGAGTTCCTTTATGCCCACAAGACACCTAAGTCCAGCCCATCTTGAATTCCTTCAACTCTTATCTTCTGCTAATTTCCCTTGGTCATTAGTATGTCACATTCTTGTAGAGAGCTTGAGCTTACAATACATCTTTATATCCATTTGAACTTTCTGGAAATCTTGATTTTCTTGGAGCTTGACATCATCCTACCTGTTGCTGTGTTTGAGCTCTTCTGTAAGATCGCCTCCTTGATTTCATCAGTTAGAGGCAGCAGGTTTAGGGCATAATTTGTTCTATTGTCAAATTACTCTCAATCTTTTTTCTAACATTCACTGCCTACTTAGAAAATAACATACGTCTATTATTTTGTGTAAGGCATTTTAGAGAGTATTTTGGCCACTTTTTGTGTGATGTACTTTCAGGTATTTGAAGAGTGTTCTTATTCCCCACTCCTTCAATCTGTCTTAATAAAAACAATAGAGACTTAATTTCTAATTCCCTAATCTTCCTTTATTGCTCTCATCTGAATGCATTCCAATGTGTCTGAATCCTTCCTAAGTATCATATCCAGAACTAGATGCAGTACTCAAGATGAGATCAGATCAATACAGAATAATGTATTATAAAGTGGAAACTACACTTCTGGGATTCAATGTAAAAAAACATTTTACTTCTCTGCAACAATATAAAAATGCTGACTCATTTTCAGTCTGCAATATACTATTATTTCAGAACCATTTTTACAACTATTAATAAGCTCCAATATCAAGTTAGATAGCCCATCTTGTATTTGCTAATCTCGGTAGGTATATTTTATTAAATGGGCTTTGTCATTGATCAAAGCCACATGGCTATAATTTATTTCTTTTTATAATTCAAAATGAGATAATTGGCACCAAAAGGTGGAGACTACTAATCTTTGAAATTAATCTGCGCATGCAAAATACGTACATTGAATTACAAAACTGGGGAACCACTAAAATACTATAATGAAGAAAGATAACTATAAAGATTCAGGTGTTGCCAAACTCTGATTAGGAGCAGTATACCATTCCAGATGGAGAATATATAGCTAAAATACACAGAAATTTTAATACAGATAATATAGCTTCTCCTTTTCTTGGTCAGACAAATCCCAGGAGGTGGAAGTTAGACTTGATCTATATAAACAATTGTCAAATAGTTGTTTTGCAAAGGGTATTGGTTTGCAAAAAGATGGCAATAAGATTGAAGGATGTGTGTTGCATCTTGTGTTAGAGGGGTAGCTATGTTTTTAAATGTATTTTGCTGGTAGCAAAGGATTTGAGAGAAATAGAGAGATTAGACTATGCAACTAGTTGGTGAGTTTCTGCAGTCACTTGCCCCCCCCCCTTTGACCCATTTTTCAATTGATGTACACAGATTGGTTCCCAGGCTAGCTGCAGAAGCACATATCAGTTACCACAACAGTGGATTTTGTTTTTAGCCATTCTGGTAGATGAGAAGGCTTGGTTGGCCAGTGAAGAGATGGTTTTTGGTTGGGCAAACATCTCAGTAATGTCAGAAACTATTATTGGAGGCTCAGATAAAAATGCAAGGAGAGGTGTGCTCTGTATTTCAGGATTGGCTTGGTAAATTTGTGTCAGCATTTGTGCTTGCAGTGGCCATTTGTGGTTGCAGAGGTGCTTTGAACAAAATAAGAGACAACAACAGGCACAGGATTTCCTGGCCTTTAACAATTATCATTATTATGGTCTGGTGTGCTTTGTGGTTCCAAAATTTAGACTGGGACTTGAAGAACTCCCCAGACACAATGTGATGTCTAAAGTGTAGTGTCTGGTGGATCTGAAAGAGAATAGCAGCAAAAGAAGGCTGGCACCTTAGATCTATCATAGAATTTGTCTCTTTTGAGGTCAATTTTATCTAGATGATCAGAATCATAGCAATAGCAATAGCAATAGAATATGAAGAGATAATGTGGTGACCATTTTATAGCCAATTAAATCTGATGTCCAGGTGTCACCTAGTTGTTGGCTTGATAATAAAGTTTCGAATGGTGTGCTCTCCTCCCCCCCCCAACCAGTATGAACTGAGTATCCTCTCAGATGAGAGCTGAAATCATTTGGTATTTTGCTGACCTATCCCTAGCTTCTATTTTGTGGAGTTCCACAGTGTTTGGTGCTCTTCAAACTCCTAATTAACATTTACATGACCCCATTGGGTGAGATCATTCATCACTACAGGGTGAGACATCATCAATACATTGATTATATTAAATTATATATCTTTGTCCTAGGCAAAGTGATGCTGTTGATGTCCTGTCCCTAAACCTGAAAGCTGTAGAGGTCTGGGTGGAGAACAAAAGGTTTCAACTGAACACAGGCAATGGCTCTGGGGTTTGAAGCCATCTGGATATGGCATTTTACCATCTTTGATCCTGCATGGAGTGGTACAGCCCCAAACAGATCCAGTACACAATTAGAAGTCCTTATAGATTCGTAACTCCTGCTCAAGGACCGAGTGGCACTTGTGGTTAGGGGTGTCTTTGTGTGTGCAAGCTTTCCTTTACCATGAGGCTCTATTCATAGTTACTCATTCTCTGGTCAGCTCTAGAAGAAATCATTCTAATGTGCTCTGTAGGAGGCTGCACTTGAAGTTATTTAGAAGCTAAATAAACTGGAAACGTTGCAGCGAGAACAGCTGGGAAAATAGCAAGCTCCGAGGAGCCTCGTGAAAAACCCAGCTGGCAATCCACTATCAGGAGGCCATTTGGACCAGAACTGTCCTGGAGGAACGGTGGAGAAGGACAGTTGTTTTGAATGACCGCACGGAGCAAGGCAAGCTCCTCAGCAGGTCCAAAACAAGCTCTCTAGACTGGCGGCGGGGTGGCAGCCATGTTCAATGACCACTCTGGAGCCAGGGCATCCAGACCACGTTTGGAGCAGGAACAGTGATCACATGGAGTGCTGGGACCGGGAGAAAGACTGGCCGATCCAAGGGTAAAGAAAAATTTAAATTTGGAGTTTAAAAAAATTTGTCCAGAGATTCAAAATAGCAGCTAAGGGCTACTTGGAATATGAAGAGAGGGAAAAGAAAGGGGGGGGGGGACAAGGACTGCCCAAGAAGATTGTGGCTAACATAATTGGAATTGGAAACATTTAAAATAACAAAAGGGAAAGATATGGAGAAAATAGAAAAATCTTTATTGAGTGAATTTGGAACTTTTGACTTCTGAAAACTTTGACAAGTTATCGATTTGACTGTCTCTGGGATCATAAAAGCCATCTATTGGAGGAAAAGAAGTGCAGCAACATCTTGAAACAAAGTACAACAGAAAAACTCAAGCTTGAACACAGAAAAAGATGTGCAAGTTTTTCTAAGGAGTGTACAGCCATTTCCTGTTGTTTTGACTTTGTTTTGCCACAGCTGAGAAAGAAAGTTAAAAATCTTCAAAATAGACTGTTTTATTTTGGGATTGGATATTACAGCTGGAAAAACTTGGAAATAAGAGAGAGACTTAATTAAGTGTGATAAAATATAAAACCACTAAACACTTGTTAAATTTGAACATGGCATGTGGGATGTATGAAGAATACTTGAAATGTTAAAAGATGCATGCACAACACTAAAAGGTATTAAAGAACCAGAAAAATCATTGAAATATATAGAAGAGAAAGTAGGAGAGGATCTGACAAAGAGAAACACAAATGAGAGGCAAAAAGTTAATGGTGGAAAAAGAAGTTGAAAACAAAAACCAGATAATTCTATTGAGATGTACAGAGAAACAAAGAGCAGAGAGGGGGAAAAGGAAAATGCTATTCAAAAAAGGAACAATTCAAAACCAAAGAGAAACAGTGAGAAGCAAAAAAGGGAAATTCGAAGGAGGGTTACTCAAATAATTCATAGAAAGATTATAGGGAAAATCCAGAAGAAAAGGTATAATACATATAAAAGGGGAAAGAAGGGGAAAGAAGGGGAAAAAAGAAACTCAAGAGTAGGGAATAGAAGGACAAACAGAAAAACTGATGAAAAATGGAACATCAAAGAGAGTAAGAGATGAGTTAAGAGAAAATGATTAGGAAAGGAGAATACTTATGCCAATGTGATATTTCAGCTTTTTTCTTTTTAAATAAATTTACAGACATTTCTAAAATTCTGTTTTCACTTTCTCATTATGGGGTACTGAGTGCAGATTAATGAAAAAGAAATGAATTTCAACAACCATAGAACCAGGCTGAAGCATAACAAAATTGACAAAAGTGAATGTGATCCAGTGGTGGGATTCAAATAATTCAACAACTGGTTCTCTGCCCTAATGACCAGCAGGGTAGGTGGGGCTTGGTGATCATGTTACTGGGTGGGCATGGCCAATTCAACATCACTCACATTGATGGGCGCTTCACTTTAGCTGTTACAATGTAATAAGGGTTAACCAGAGAGGCAGTTTCTGTAAGCAGGGCAATAAAGATTAGGCTAGAAACAACACCAGAATGTTTCCTTCCTATCTTCCTTATAGGATTAGCCGGTAAAGTGGAAAAAAACAAAATGAGATTTCTTCCAACAACCGGTTCTCTGAACTGCTTAGAAAGTTACCAACCGGTTCTCCCGAATAGGTGCGAACTGGCTGAATCCCACCACTGATGTGATCTGAATACTTTCTGAATACCCTGTATATAGCCACCAGTCTCAATTTTGTGACTCTTAGCAAATCATAATGCAAAACATCTATGGTGGCATGCTTCTTCTACTGTGGCCCCTGTCCTATGGAATATCATTCATCATGTGTTGAGATTATACTTGCTTTCCAGAAAGCCCTCAAGACAGGGGTTTTCAATTAATCTTGTTGGAGTCTTCCCATTATGAACCTGAAGAATGGTTATGTGTGATATTAAGTGAAAGTTGTCTTTCTTGCTTTTCTGCTTTTACTTAATATGTTATGTTTATTATTGTTTATGTATTGTATTTTGTGATATGGGACATATAAATATGTTAGATAAACAAATAAATGATAAAACTATGTTTGTTCCTATACTGAATGGCTATGACTCTATTTTTCATAATGTAGATCCAGAATCATAAGTCTTTATATAACTATAATGAAGTTCTAAGACAGATTATATTTTACTATTTTGGCATTTTCTCTAAATGTAACTGAAGGAATATATAAACCATCTTGCAATTCCACATAATGTGACATATTAACTTTAGCTATAGAATATATTATCTTTTTATACTTAATTGAAATTGTTTTGATATTTTTCATTTCTATATAGAATTAGATATATTGCTAATTATAAATGGTCGGGGAATTTAAAATATGGTTAACCCTTTCAGCCTGCCAAATGCATAGTTAGATGCTAAGGGAGAAGGGCACTGTAGTTGCAATATCACCCCTGCTTTTATCTGTTTCTCCATATTCTACAGGAACGCTCAAACTTCATCAACTTAAAGTAAACCTTTGATTTGGGGCTTGTAACCTTCTCCAGAAGTTCCAACCCTCAAAATCTATCAGAACATAATCTTGAAATGATTCTAATTCAACCTCTTTTCTCTGAGCATAGATCAGGCTAACTTATGTAAAGAGCAGTGAAATACATTCTTTAATGCAGGGGTCTCCAATCTTTTCAACTTTAAGACTTGTGGACTTCAATTTCCAGAGTTCCTCAGTTGAGGAACTCTGGGAGTTGAAAGCCCACAAGTCTTAAAGTTGAAAAGGTTCGAGACCCCCTGCTATAAACTATTGCTAAAACTGTGGCACACTATCATCCCCCCCGCCCAAAAAAAGTTGATTGGAATAACTGCAAGCTAATCTATGATTCCATACTTGGGTCTCATTTGTCCAAAACTACTATTAGTTTATGGGTTCTTCATTTAGGCCTCTGAAAATCAACTTTCTCCTTTTCTCCCAGAAAAGTCATTAGGAAGTATGGTATAATTTTACGGCCAAATTAGATAATTGTACCTCAGTATATAATGACCTAGATTTCCTACAGTTGAAAATGAAATTTGTTATAAAAAATATACTTAAAAATAGAATGTTCTAATACTGTAAGGTTTAATTCAACTGAGAATAAAACATATGCTATATTTCTTATAGTTTTCTTTTTATTTATACCTTTGTCCACATGAATCAAATGTGCTTGAGGAACTATCTGCTTCACTGACCTAATTTTTTTAAAGCCTTGGGAAAAATTCTGTCACCTATCTTGTAGAATGAAATTTATTTCTCAGACCATAATAAAATATTTTTTATTTTGTCATCTACTAAAGATAATCTTGGGGACAGAGAAAAATTTCCCTGGTTTGCAGCTGTTTCTAATCATAAATTTATTAATAATTCTGGTACTTAGACAATTTTAAGCGTATGTTTGGACCTTGTTTTCTTTTAATTTTGATTTCAGTTTTGTAACTGGGATATTATAACATAACTGCTACATACATGTAATGTGAACTAAAGACACTCATTATTTGAACAGTATCACTTGTTAAATGACTCCTAAATTAGAATTAATATGTTCTTTAACATGTGAATTCAAATCTCAATTACTACCATGGAAAAACTACTATCCCAAAAGTCATCAACTGAGATTGGTGATATGCTAATTCAACCACGAGTCTCTTGTACTGGACCAATTAAGCTAAGGCTGAATAATGTTTAATTTGTTCTTTTGGATGTAATAAAATATTATATATCTCTGTGTGTGAGAGAGAGAGTGCACGCACACACCTGTGTGTGTGCATGTGTGCATGTGTGCGTGTGTGTGTGTGCGCGTGCATATGCATATATTCATATAAAATTATATGAATATTTTTCTTTTTTTCCGTATATATTTAACCATTTGAAGGACCTGATATCTTTTGTTTGTTGGGCTAAATTTGATCAATACTACTTACAAATAGATTCATTTTGAGAACTATAATTTAGCTCTCTACAGACTCACTTTGCCTTTCATTCACTTACTATGTCTGAGTAGTCCCACATTTGTAAATAAGCAGGAGCTAATTCATCAAAGTTCACATAAAAATACATATTTCTCTTTCTTTGTTTCCTAATTTGATTTCTCCATCCAATAAAGCTTAAAAACAGGATATATTTCCAAACTGCTATTCTATCCAACATCCATTTTAACATTCAGACCTATTTATCCCAATTTCCAAATCATTTCTATCCAAATTTATTTAAAACCAAACTTTATGAAGCACAAACTGTGATCTTCCTTGTTCAGGGTCCCAGACAGACAAAGTAATTTAGATTTCAAAAGTCTTTTAAATCATTCAACCAAGCTCTTTTTTCTAGATGAAGGTCAATTTTAAAACCCTGTTTTGGAAGGGGAAAAGGGATGTTTATTAAAAAGGTTCAAGTCATGTTTCTTCAGCATATTTAATAACAAAATGACATAAATATGAGCTTAAATAATTTTCCCCAATGGATTTATCAGTCATTCTTAATCCTAAAAATTCACACACACACACATACATATAGTAAATGTTTTTTTGAAAAGCCTATATAAATATTTAAATATTAGAATATTTATTTTATTAGAATCTATACGATAACCTAAGCATGAAACTATTAAAACAAATTTTCTTTAGTTCTTAGTGAAATATTGTGAACATGCTATGTGTAAATTATTTAAAACTGCCAATAAGCCACTTCAAACACTATTAATTACTATTAAATAAACCATGTCAATCAGTAAACCAGACAGGCCATATGTTGTTATTGAAAACATATCAAAAACTGGCATTTAAAAAATCTACAGTACATATACTATACAGGTTAAAGAAATACACTGTGTGCACATTATTAAGTGAGTATACTGACCAAATCATCATTTTTATGCATATTTTCCACCTCTAAGCTGTATAAACTTGAATGCTTAGTGGATATAAGCATATCAGGTGATGTGTATTTGTGTAATGAGGGAAGTGTGTGGCCTAAGGAGATAATATCCACATCAAAGTGTGCATAATTATTAGGAAGCTTCTTTTCGTCAGGCAAAATGGGCTAAAAAAGAGATTTAACTGATTTTACATCATGTATCGAATAAAAAAAACAACACAATCCATGATGACTAAGTATGCAACTTGCAGAAAGCAAACTACTGAAATTAGAAGAACAACAAAGTGTGGAAGAAAGAAATTATATAAAGCAAATGCATACTGTACATAATGCAAACCTAACTGACAAAGAACTCACAAAAGAAATTAATACATGTTTGTGTGCCTTCACAGCATTGTTGATTCCCGGTGACTGTCTAGTCCAGTGGTTCTCAACCTTCCCAATGCTGCCACCCTTTAATACAGTTCCTCATGTTGTGGTGACCCCCAACCATAAAATTATTTTGGTTGCTACTTCATAACTGTAATTTTGTTACTGTTATGAATTGTAATGTAAATATCTGATATGCAGGATGTATTTTCATTATTACAAATTGAACATAATTAAAGCATAGTGATTAATCTGCCAATCTTGGTTTGGGAGATGATCAGCCAGGCTGGGATTTTCCAGGATAAAACAACCTCCCTGCCTGCCTCCAGCAGCAGTTCGTGGTTTACATGAGTTTCACTTTATTAAGTTTACTTTTTTTACATTCCGTTCCCCCCCACACACACACAAAGTTTTTTCTTTCTTTCTTTCTTTCTTTCTTTCTTTCTTTCTTTCTTTCTTTCTTTCTTTCTTTCTTTCTTTCTTTCCATTCCTCCCTCCCTCAATCGATTTAACACAGATTAAGAAGTTGCCCTTTAAATGGGATTTTAAACAGAGGCTTAAGCTACATCAAACTGTGCTTCCATCCTGAGTGGAATTCCTCAGGATGGAAAGAATGTGTGGGCGTAGCCTGTCCTCCCCTCTGGCCTCTCCTGCCAGCCCTTCCTGACGGCCAAAAAGCCTCTGAGCTCAGTTTAGCCCTCAGGACAGGGGCGGTGGCAGGGGCAGCAAAGGCAGCGTCCTGGCCCAAGACAGTTTTAATCCCGGCATGTGCCTGCTTGGGCGAGAACCCATCCCGCCAGCTGAAGTGGGTGGTCCAACTGCCCTGCCAGTCTCCTGTTGTCTGGGTGCCCCTGTGCAGACAGCTGGGCTGAAGTTGGACATCCGTTGGAGCCGAGGTTGATCCGCCACCCAAAAGAACCTGTCTCTCTCCCCCTTCAGTGCCTCGGTCTTTCCCTGGTGTGGAGACCGGGCGGGGCGGTTTCTGGGTTGCGCTCAGAGATGGAAGGAGGCTGCTTTGCCACCTGGCACTCTTCATGCACCTGCCGCTTCAGGACACGCTCCTGAGCATGGGTGACACTGGTGGAGGTGGATGGTCTTAGGTGACCCCTGTGAAAGGGTCGTTTGACCTCCAAAGGGGTCGCGACCCACAGGTTGAGAACCGTTGGTCTAGTTCCTACAATTTTTTTTGCAAGGTTTTTTTTTGCAAGTGGTTTGCCATTTTAGGGCCAAGAAAAACTGGCCCAAGGTCACCCAGTTGATTTTGCACCTAAGGTGGGACTAGAATTCATCGTTTCTGGGTTCCTAGCTCAGTTACAAACTTTATCTGAAAAGGACTCACAAAATAAATTAACACCTACGTATCCCGTAGACAAAATATTTCATTCCACATACACACCATATATGATAGTACTATCCCCACCTTACTTTTTTTCCCCTGAGTGATGATGCACAATTCAGGAGAAAAACGGAACAACTGCCAGACTATAGTCAGCTACCCACAACTTTATTTTCTAAGAATGATGATATATTATAATAAATAAACTATAAAAAAATCAAAAGGGACACAGGGGCCAGAAGGGATGCATCTTTATATACAGAATATACAGAATTCAACCATAAATTTGCAATTTATAATCATTCCCATATATCTTGTTATTTTCATGACAAATACTTATGACTATGACAGTATGACTATGAAATATTAATGGAACTTTGTGTAGGATTCTGGTAAAGCTAGAAGGATTTTCCAACGAACACACACTGAGTCAAATTGCTCACACTTCTTTATTTAGCATGCACATACACAGATTTGTTATTGTTCTGCCAATTATATCAAACAAGAGTATAAGGATAGTTCAAATTATTATATTCTTTAAAGTGACCAGGAGAAATGTGAATGGACTCAATTGCATCAGTGATGGGTATGCCATAAGAAGATCTGAAGCGAGGCTAGGGATAAATCATCTTGGAGAAAGTCCATCTAGACTGTTAAAGATCTATAGTTCGACAGTTTGAGACCCAAGTGCCGCAATATGGAGTGAACTACCATCACTTGTTCCAGCTCCTACCAACCTAGCAGTTCAAAAGCATGAAAATGCAAGTAGGTGAATAGGGAGCACATTTAAGGATGCAGGAAGATAATGTGTTCTGTGTTTTGCCATATGCTCTGTGCTGCAGTGTGATGTTATGCTGGCCACATATCTGCGGAAATGTCTCCAGGCAATGCTTAAGAAATGGAGATGAGGACTGCCCCTAAAACTTCTGGGGACAACTTAATGAATAGTCTGTCACAAGATGTAACATTCAAATTTTGGAAAACCAATTAGACAAGTTCTATCAGGATAAAGGGTTCATGAAAGTTTGTATGCTAACCCTGCTTATGATCACTGAATCTCATAAATTATGTAATTTATGTACTTGGTATGATATTAATATAACATATTATGTATTGTTATATGTGATATATATTATATAATCATCTATCTATCTATCTATCTATCTATCTATCTATCTATCTATCTGATACAATATTAAATGATATAAAATATATTGATCTACTTGATATAGAAACCAAAACACTTTTTCAATTAACTTGTCAGCTATCAAAACCCTTTACAGGTGGTTTTTGGAGATCAGGTAACTGCATATTTGTATCATAACTTAGAAACAATAGTGTGTATGTTAAGTGTTTCCTAAAATCGCTTTCTTAAACAAATAAGGCACACAGATAGTAAGTAAATAAGTATTAACATGAATAATCACACTAAAGTTTGAAACTAATATGGTAGCAATATAATATATCATTGGTGAATCATTCATATTACTGGCATGAGAAAATGGACCACAGAGGACAATGTATACATTCATAAAGGAGATTTGTGCTAATTGCCTACCTTGTCTGGTATATTCATCAGATTCCCTGGGGACTAAATCTTTTACCCGATTTCCATACAAGAGTCTGGAAGAATCATGATCAAAAGCTTTCAATGTTTCACTTGAACTGTAGGACTTCTGAGTAGGCACTCTGCATTCTTCATTTTCTGTGGAAGAATTTGTATAACGCCTTTCCTTGTCTCTTCTGCTCTTTGTCAGGGAGCAATAAGGTCTGCGTTCTTTCACATCCATGCTTCATTCCTTCTGTATGCACGTCAGATAATACCACTTGGAATTCTTCTATACATTCAATTATTCACCTGGAACAGAATTAAAGAGAGTAGTATAAGTTGGAAACAGATTCTATATTATGTGTGTTCTATCAACTCAAATGTGTATTATAAGATTATTCATTCTTTCCATAAACAAATACCATCATGAAGGAGAAATGGGACCCACTTTCAATTTCCAACTTTTAAAGCTATCAGAATCTAGAGATTTGTGCAAATTTCAGCTATATAAATCCTTACACAATACCAATTATATTTTATGTATTTATGTATTTATTCTCCAGTCTGTGTGAATACCACATCAAATATATTATGTTGTCTGAATCTTCTAAACTGGTAATAACTTCATTCTTTTCACTCAGATGTGTTTTAATTAGGCTCAACAAAGATTTTAATGTAACATTTGGTTCTCTTACAGTTTAGGTGAAAGTTATTCCTATTATGGGGTTTAATCATGAAATATGATTTTAAACATACACATACACACACAAACATTTATGTACTATTTTGTTAGTTATTAGCTTCAATTTAAAAATAGTTTTTGCTTTCAGTCAGGTATAGTAAATATTCTAGATAAATTTTATGTGTAGAAATGTAATACTGTAGAAACAATATTAGGAAAACTGTGATGAATTAATCTACATATACTATGCGCACAATTATTAGGCAAGTGAATATTTTGACCATATCATCATTTTAATGCATATTTTCCACCTCCAAGCCTGTATAAACTTGAATACGTAGTAGATATCAGGTAATGTGTATTTGTGTAATGAGGGAGGGTATATCAAGGTGTGCATAATTATTAGGCAGCTTTGTTTCTTCAGACAAAAAAGATTTAACTTACTCTAAAAAGTCAAAAATTGTAAAAAGTCTTTCAGAGGGATGATCTCTCTTATGAGACCACTCTTTCTTTTACAGATGTGTATTCATAAAATCATTTATTTGCTGTTAAATAGTACTTTCTTATCTGCAACTGAAAATTCTTCATGGTTTAATTATGAATAATTCCTGATTTCTTTCTCACATAAATCATTGAATTCACATACGTCAATGTTTTTACGGTTAAAACCTCTTCAAGATAAGAATGACTAGTTAAAAATTGCAAGCTATTTCACAGGAGTAATTGGAATAGCTTTAAGAATTCAGGTACAGTAGAACCTCTGGTCACGGCCATAATTTGTTCTATAACTTTGGTTGCAAACTAATTTGGTCATGACCAAAACCTAATTTTGGAAATTTGGCATTTACAAAAAAAATTGTGTGGAGGAGGAAATTGGCCGCAAAAAAAAAAAATTGTGAATTTTTTGGTCAGAACCCGATTTGGTCATGGTCAGAAGCGTTTGTGAACAGAAGTTCTACTGTATTATAATCAAAAGGCTAATTTCTTGCAAAGCAGCATTTCAAATAAAGCGATGATGACAATTCCTGGGAAGATTAGGGATGTGAAAAAGTAAGTACACTCCATGTAAAGTTTTTTCTATTTTTTTAAGATGTGGACACACCAATATTTTATTTTTTGATTAAACTATAAATGTACTGTAATTGAACTAAAATTGAAAAGTTGACAGCATTTTGATGGGATTTAGATCTGTGCTTTGATTTGATCATTCTAGAGCCTGCATTTTTTCCTCCAGAAAACATAGTATCAGGGTTATCAACCCAGATGGGCACCACATTCCTCAGCAGGTGCACAAGAGGTGGCCGGCACGCAGAGGCCAATGGTGTCCAGCAGCAGCCCCAGCCCGCTGGCCCCTTGGCTGGCACATGCTGGGTCACAGTCCACACAGTGCAGGTGAGTTGATTACCTGTCCCAGCAGCAGACTAAGGCAGAGGTGTGGGGGAGGCATGCAAGTTAGGTGTGTAAGTTAGGTGTCTCTTTGCTACAAAAGTATAACCCATAGGCAGTTCCAGCATTAAATTTATATTTCACATGTTCTTTTTCCAATCAGATATATAAACTGTATTATTTTAAGTGTTTTGCTTAAAAAACAGATAATGCAGCTTAATATTTGCTTTCCATTTGTCAGACATTCTATGAATTGGAATGGGATAACTCGCCCCGTCCATCTCGCCAACTTGCAGAACAACTCAATGAGAGAAATTAGTGTGGGAAAACTGATGAGAAGTACAAGTGAATTGCAGCAGGCCTTGTCTTGCTTTAGGTTTGAAGCTTCTCATGGAGGAAACGTGGCATTCCCAGGTATCCCATGCACGGATCCAGGCCAAGGTCATAGTGCATCTGTGAGAAAAGGCCCACTGCCTCCGCTTCTTTCTGGCATGCTTGCTGCAAGGACCAGCCTCTCTGCTGACATCCAGGTACTAGTTTTGTACCTTCAGCCTTGCCAAATGCACAGGGCTGAAAAGGCCTTCAATAGGACCATTTGGCAGATTCATTTTAAAAGAGGCTGCAGATTTCTCTGAGGCTATTTACATAGTGAGAAAGAATTCCTAATTGGTCAAGTAACATTTTTCCAGCCAATCAATGAAGGATTCCTTGGAGACTCCTGAGAACAGCCTGTTTGCTCCCATTCCGCCACAAGGAGCCAAACATAGAAAAAAATGCTTGACAACAGCAGCCAAAATTGCAAACTGTAATCATGTGATATAACAACCAAATGGGAAGTGATGTCATAAATCCACTGTGATCATATCATTTTTCTGTTTAGCAACTGCAATGTTTAGCAACAAAGGTTAACAGTCCCAATTATGAGTGCTAAGTAATTCTAGTAAGTACAGGAAATCAGCAAGTACAACCTGCTGGTTTCCTGTTCTGACCACATAGCACTTAAGAAGGCAAAAATTATGAACAACTCACTCTTACTGGTGCATGCTCACTTTCCTCATTTATCAGGAGGAAGTCTCAAATCCAGGGAGCCCCCACTGGCACTTGCACAACATCTGCCTACCAAGTTTAACATCAATTCCCAATGAAAAGCCAAATGGGTTGCTAAATGCCCAGATATAGGAAGACATATAAACGACTCCACAAAAAAGCTGCCAGGCTTTGAACCATCATGTCAGCAATGGACAATCCTAAATAAGGTTCACTCCTCACATGGTATCTGCCATGACTCTCTGTATAAATGGGGCATAATACCCTCCCCTCAGTGTGACTGCAGAGTGTCCCACATCAAACTGTAGATCACATCATAAGCTGAGGACATTTATTGGTCCAATATCTGATTTTTATAATATAAATGATGTTCCACTTCAATAGTTAAATGACCTAGACATTGATATTTGAATATAGATCTTTTTAACATTTGTATTTTATTGGGTTATACTAATGTAGTTAAAATGTTAATTTATATTGCCAGCCCATGTATGATGTCTCATATCCTAAATAAATAAATACATGTGTTTGCTAAGTGAAGATTACTGGGAGAAGGCGATGGCTTCAATACAATCAGCAACTGAATACAATAACAGTTACACTTCATGGTCAAATTCAATCTGTAGTTGACATAAATTGAAAGCCTAGTATGCTACTTGTGATTAGAGATAGGAATGCCAAAGTTGCAATTAAGGAATAAATTTTTGTTGGATTGTATGGTTTAAGAAACCAACATGTAGTAGAAATATGACTTAGAAAATTATTCCATTCCAATTATTTCTTCATTCCTAATATTGTCATTAAACAATCAAAATTACACCCATAAACATGGATATCACCAAATTGACCACATAGAAATTAACTATATTATTGCTAAAAAGAGATAGAGGAGCTCAGTTATAGCATCAAATACACAGTCAGGTATTTACTATGGAACAGGTTGCATGGAAAATACCTGAAAAGGAATCATAGCTCAACACTGTTCATATATACAGCCAAGATATTGCAATGGAGTTGGACTGGTCATATGTGTCACCCTCACCATCAATAACAGAAACATTGTGAAAACTAAAGGAATAAAGATACCTATGAAAGTAACATCAAGAGCCTGAGGACGATAACTAAAAATACCTGGGCAGTATTAGAATGATAAACATATAGAAGAATAACAACTATGTGAATGTATACTTAAAATGTTACGTAAGGTAAGAGAATAAAAAATAAAAAAATTTCTGGAAAAGTCAAAAATCAGCAGAGGAAATAATAGCAGACTGGACTCAAGCAGAACTAAAAGCCCTGAGTAGAAAGACTAGAAAAATAATGACAATAAATCATGCTCTTCAACTAACGTTGACAGGCTACCTACCAAGGAAAATAGGTGGAGATGGAGTGTTGCAAATACACCACACAACTGAAGAAGAAACAGGCTTTGGGAGAATATCTGAAGAACAATGAAGAACATACACTTAAGCTGGTATATCAAGAAGGCTTACTAACTACTGGAGATACCAAACTGACCTACAAGAAAAACCAAATGAAGACTAGAAAAGGGACATGGCAAGATAAGGTATTACATAACTAGTAAACACACACACACACACACACACACACACACAAAACGAAAAGACCTTGCAATGGCTAAGAGCAGGAATTTTAAAAAAAAGACAGAAGGGTTAATTTTGGCTGCACAACATCAAGTCTTAAGAACAAATGCATACAAAGCTAGAAATGAGATTTTATTTATTTAGCGCATGGCAAATACATGGACTTATAGTAATTCAAATGTTAATGTCCAGTCCACCCAGCCATTCAAGGATAGGGTGGTCTATGTTGAAAAAATCAGACACTGGGCTGGTGTAAGCTCTTGATGGACATTCAGACACAATGTGGTGGATATTTAGTCGAGGAACACCACAGTCACACTGAAGGGTGGAGACAAGACGCCATTTAAACTATGAGTCAATTGGCAGCCAGATTACATTGAAGAAATGAGATGATAGCAACAGAGAGCAAATTCTGTCTCTACAAAGAACATACCACCTAGTTTTAAAGACTTTTAAATCCAAACAAATCCAAACTGGCCCACAAAATACCTGATATTGCGGAAAAGAAATAAGTCTGATTCATTAATATTGCAATATCAGGTATTGCAATCATGCAGGTGATGCACAAATTGAAAAGAAACAGGTAGAAAAAGTAATGAAATGTTGTGATTTGTAAATTGAAGTTGAGTGACTATGAAGGAAGAAATCAACGGTTGTACCATCTAGATATCTGGAAGTTTTGGACTCATTAGACCTAAGTATCCTCACTTTGCAAAAAACCACACTACTTGGAACTGCCTATATATGCAGATGCTACTTTAACAGCTCTTAGGTCCTTGGTTAGGACTTGAAGTTTTTACCAGTCCCAGACTGTGAATCAAATTAAAGATTAATTAAATCCAGAGGGCGTTAAGCCTGCTAGACGATTGGCCAAACACATAATATGGAAGACAGCCACTACCTCAAATAACCAGACCCACCAACCACGTAGAGTTTTATAAGTGCAAATGAGCATTATATATCTGATTTAGGTCATTATCCTGGTGGAGGACCTATGACAAATGACTGAAACAGAGCTTTCTAATACTGGATTTTATGTTTCACTCCACAATGCCATAATGATCTTTCGATATCATTGTACTCTGTAAATATTCAAAATGCCCTATATTGGAGGAAGCAAAGCAACCCTATAACATTTTGGGATATCTTCCATGTTTCCAATAGGGAGGGTGTTCTTTTCTTTAAAAGCATATTCTATGAGTCTAGAGGGATATGACTTACTAAAAACCTCTATATTTCTTTTATCTGTTCAAAGAATATTCTCTAATAAGAACCATGGTTTGTCAATGTGCATTTTTGCAAACTTCAATCTGGTTCTTTTGTGTCTGTTCTTCTGAAGTGCCTTCTTTTTCTGGGTCTTTTGGCTGTGTTTGTAACTAAAGAATATTGCACCTGTACCTGTTAAAGTTCATTCTATCATTTCCAACATTTTAAAAATAACATATAAATAGCATTTTGCCAGACATTATCTATCTCACTCAATTTTGTACCATCTGTTAATTTAATAAGCATTCCATTTACTTCTCACACAAGTTATAAAATATTGAGGAATTTGTGGTTCATGTAACACTTTGGTTCCATCATGTACTGTACTTTTGAATATGACTTTAGAGTAAACTGTCATCTTAAATGCCATGCCATATAACTTGCTATAGTAATTTTGTAAAGTTATTTTCTGAAATCACAATATATAGAGGTCACTGATGTCCAACCTTTTGGCTTGCCTGGGCTGCACTGAGTTGTCTTGAGTTACTTATAAAATATATAACATCATTATGTATACGTATAAATATCACTTAAAATTATAAGTTTATACAATCCGCATAACTTGCTCTCCAGGGCCACTTGTGGTTGGACATACCTATGTAGAGTATTCCTGCACCCTAGTAAGGGTGATTAATAAAAATGATAAAAATTGATAAAAATGAGATAAAATGACCATTCTAGCTTTTCAGAAAAGAGCAATTAAGCAGAATCCAAAAAGCAAACAATTCTATACTGATTTTGAAGCTAAAATATGATGCCAGCCTCTTAAGGTTATTTCTTGTAAATGTATGGAATGGTAATTAATCACAGCCAACTAGACTAATTTTGTTCAATTTTTTTTGTTCAAAAAAGATTATTCCTGCAATGTTTTATATGTTTTCACAAATAATTTAAAGATAGAAAAAAGAAAAAAAAAGAAAGTAGTACCAGTGCTTCATCATGAAATGTTTAAATGTAAATTGAAGTTTATAAAAAATGTAATAAATGGTCCCACTAGGAGGGGAACCCCTCCTGAAACAATTCACATAACTAATCATCCATAAAACCTATTATAAATAAACACTCAGAAAAATTTAAAACATATGAAAAAATGATAGAATTTTCACTTCACTGACTTAAAGTGATATATGTCACAAAACAAGTGACTCAAGAAATCATTTTTGAATAAGTGCATAAGGCAATCTATAGTGTCTTTTCACTAAAATGATGACTCTTCTTCTACATCAACATTAGTTAGTATGAGAAGCCTATCCTATTATACACAAATATGAAGTATACTTAATAGTGATGTTCTTAATCTAAAAATGCCCCGATAGTCCATTTTAAGAAAATTTCCAGAAGACCTCGGTTTACCCTTAGATTTCAGAATCAATTAAGTATAAAATATATAATTGGTTTTCCTAAAAGATACCTATTACTGAATCTAAATTAATTCAGCACATATGTAAGCCTGAACGCTATTAGGTTTACTTCTGAACCTATATCCAAATATATTTTATATTTCTTTAAAATAGTTGTACTAAAATATGCCATTTCAGAAAATATAGTTGTTGAAAACTTAAACATACAAGCTAGTAACCATCTACAATTCAAAAACTAATCCACATGGTTTAGATATACTCCGTTCTCTCTTTTGTTTTGTTTTTTTGGCAAAGTTACAGATCTGAAAATTAGCTAGTAATCATAACTCTCTATGAAACTGACAACTAATAAACAATACAACTGATTGATTTACTTAAAACATTTATATAGTCACTCATCTTTTATTCTGCGTGGCTCCAATCTTGAGACACTTATAGAGGAACAAATAAAAGACATACTACTATGGCAAAAAATACAAAAAGAACATTCAAGAACACATTAAGAAATCATCATTTTTCAATGTAAGGCATTTATTCAATAGTACTTTTTATGAATAGGGGAATGAAATGTGATTTTTATTTATTTAATCAACATAGATATAAAGAGTATTTCCTGTATATTTTTATATATCCTCTAATTACCTATGTTGTAATGAAATGCTATTAAAACAGACTGGTATGCCTAAATGGATTGACTGATTATTGTAAGTCTGATTGCTGAATCTGCTGTCATTAATTTGGTTTTAATCATGGTCCCATATTTTCATTGTGCTCACTGACTTTCATTATTAGCATTTGCAGATTTTGCTATCAGAGAAGTACCATCAGCATAGCACAGGTTATTGATATTTCTTTCTCCAATTTTAAAATCATGTTCACTTTCATCTATTGGCTGAGTAAGTAAGGCAATAATATACAGACTTTCCTCACTTCTCTGCCACCATGGCGAATCTATGTTGCTATGTTCTGTCTATACTGTGACTTCCTCCACTGTGTATAATAGGGCTGGTGTGATAACAATCAGATATTTTGTATTGCCATGTTTTTAACATAGTCTAAAATGACTGTCAAGTAAAGTTTTTTCTATAATCAATGAAGCACTTACTGACATCTTTTTGTATTGTTTATTGTTTCTTTATTACATTTTTATCCCAGCTTTATTATTTTATAAGTAACTCAAGGCGGTGAACATACAGAATGCTACTTCCTGCTCCTATTTTCCCCACAACAATAATCCTGTGAGATAGGTTGGGCAGAGAGTGGCCCAAAGTATTCTATGACAAGTATTAGCAGTGAAGTCTCATGTTCTTTAGACTTTTCCAATGTCAAATGAATAACTGACATTTTCCTTCCCATGTAAAGCCCTAACCTCTATTAGATGTTCACAAGTATTATTTTCCTGGAAAATTTAAGGTTATCATAGTTAACAATATTCTATTAAATCTCCTTTCTTTGGTATTGGAAGATAGATTGACCTCTTCCACTATGTTTTGACCAGATTTCTTTGGCATACCTTAGTTAGATCCTTTAATTATTCTGCTTCTGTTCCTTGCCATACTTTTACATACATTTCATCAACTGCTGTAGCTTTCCATCTTGGTAATGATCTAATTTCTATTTTCTAATACAATAAGTTCTTGTAAATAGGAAATGTATTCAAAATTATCTCGCAATTCCATATCTCTACTGTACAAAATTTCAGTTATGACAAGTCTAAGGTGACCAGATTTTAACATTGGTAAAGCGGGACACCATTGACCGGGGGGGGGTGTTCTTGATTAAAAATTTGGTCTATATGGTCCATGGATCCCTTCAAAGGGAGGGTTTCCAGCCCCTTTCACAAAGGGGAGCCAGTTCCAGAGAAGCAACTCAGAGCCCCCAATATCATCCCTCAGTTCCCCTCCCCCTCCAGGCCACGATTGAGCAATGGGGGATTATGGGGGGGGGTCTCCGCCCCAAATTCAGGGGCTCCCCCAGAAGGAACAGAAGCTCTCCTCTTGCCTGACCTTCAAAGCCTCAAATTTGAGATTCAGAAGAAAAAGTGAAGTTTCTGAAGAAACAAAAATCCTTTTGCTCAAATGCCTCTTTTTCCTTCTGGGGATTCAGGGCTGAAAATGCCTCACTTTCCCTCTTTTGCTTTTGCTTTTCCTTCCCTTCCTCTTTCCAGGCAACCCACTCCCACCCAGACACTGGGGACAAAGGGAGGGCGAGAGAGAGAGAGAGAGAAAGGGGTCTGGCTGTGGCTCCCCACCTTGGCTACCATCGGGGAAAGGGGTGGGGTCCTTCTCTGTCCTCCTGTAGGGGGGGAAATTGGGGAGGAAGGGGGAAGAGACCATGCAGAGATCGAGGCTGTTGGATGCTCTGGAGACCCAGCAGTTTCCTCCCCCCTCTGGGGGTCTTTCCCAACCTCCTCCACACCCCAACCTCTTCCTCCCTTGCCCAGCCCCCTTCTTACCAGGGGTCTCTCTCTCCCCCTTCTCCCTCTAATTTGTTTCCCTCTATTTTCCCTCTCTCCCATTCTCTCCTTCCAGCTCTCTTTCATTTCTCTCTCTATCTCTCCCTCATTCTCCCCTTTTCTCTTTCATCTCTTTCTTGCTCCTGCAAGCAAAATACCCTCCTGGGCAGGGATCACGGTGGTGAGGACAGCGACTCCTTCCGTGCCGCCACTGAGAGGTTAGTAACTGGCTGCACTGCACAGGAGACTCCTCAGCGCCAGACTCTGATCGGTCCCCTTCGTGTTGGCTCAGGAAACAGCCGGAGCAGCCGTCTCTTGATGCAGAGAGGGAAGAGCTCCAGAGCCCTGCGCAAGGAGAGCCCTGTGTAGCCCAGGAGAACCGGAGCTCTTCCCTCCTTGCACCCAATCAGCTGCTGCTGCTGCTGCTCACCATTCTCCTCCTTCCTGAGCCAACCCGAAGGTGACGGCAGCTCACGCTGACTTGAATCTGGCACTGAGGAGTCTCCTGTGCAGCGTGGATCCCCTGCACTGTATCCCCAGTTACTCCCTTCATTGCGCAATGGCGACAGCGGGAGAAGAGTCATTGCCTCCTCCGCCTTGATCCTGGCTCAGGAGGGTATTTCACTTGCACGTGTGCAAGAGATGAGCGCGAGAAAAGGGCTGGAGCTCTTCCCGACACTGAGTTGCCTGCGAAGGATGCGGAATGGCAAAAGCAGGCGAGAGGCTCGTGCCTTCTCGGAGCGGAGAGCAGATTGCGTGATTGGGTCAGCAGGGAGCCGCTCTTTCCCCCCCTCCTCACCTCCGTTCCGACTCCTACATTCCCCCCCACCCTCTCTCTCTGATCTTGGCTGCTGGGCCACCTTCGGGGAGAGGAGCAGCAGAAGCCCCTCCCCTACTGGCGCAAGGTTCCATTCTTTCCTCCTCCGGCCACTTGCGTGGTGATCCCACCTCGCAGACTTCCAACCAGTAACCCCCTCCTCCCGAAGCCGCACACCTGGGAAATAGCTAAGCCCCCTGGTTTGATTGTCTACAAATTGCTGGTTCAGTTCCCCTGAGCAATGAAGCATCTCCCTTCCCGTTCTCCCGCCGTTCCCTAGCTTGTGCATTCTTTTCAAAAATCGGGACTTTTTAAAAACGCCACGGGACGTGGGACAAATTGTTAAAAATCGGGACTGTCCCGCCAAAAGCGGGGTGTCTGGTCACCTTGGACAAGTCTAGTAACAACCATTTGAAGATGTTATAGGCCTTCCCAGAGGTACTTATGATCTATTTTCGGAGTTACAACAGCAGTCACATGACAGCTTACCATTACAGCTATTTGCAGAGTGTCACAATCACATAACAGCAACTTGCTAATGTTTTCTGGTTGCTGGTGCATACTTCCAGTTTTTGTCAAAACTGCCCATGGCATTCATATAATGACCATTCAAAAAAAATCAAAATACCTTGCTGTTGTCACTAAAGTGATCTTTTCTCTCCAGCATTCTGCTATATTTCTGCCATCCAATATTGGTGCCTGCTTGATTTAGCTGAGTACGGGGATGGCCTTCAAACTTTGGACGAACCTTCTAGAATTTAAATGCTCTTGGCATATACTCCTAGCATTCTTCACTTATTTCTCCCAGGATCATACACTTTCCCTACCCCTTGTGGTTCATGAATAGTAATTAATAAACACACTGAATAGAAAAGACAAAACAACAGGTTGTAGATAAACTTGAATAATTGCTACTGTCTGTAATCCACTAACACATGAATTACCAAACTGCATTCAAGTCAAAGTGAAGAGGATTCCAGCTCTGATCTACTCATTGTTACACTGTCAAGAGTCCTTCGGAAGCAATTATGCAGGCAGGATGAATTGGCAAAGCTAAACTCTTTTTGATGTAATTATTAAAAAATGAAGTACTTGTCACAAAGCTGCATGATAGCATAGATTAAATAGTAAATTTAATGGCTAGCTCATCCTCGCATATCTTCAATAGTAAAATAGCAATTTTAGAATAAAAATGTAGAAGAAAAATTCTAGTAATCTGATCCAACTGCTACTATCATTACCTTGACTTTATAGTGCCAAACTTAATCTAATTTAACAATAAACTCCCTTTGGATTTAAGGTGGGGATTAAGATCAATATACTGTAATTTCTATTCATGCTTATAAAAGCCAAAGAGTAAAAAAATATAACATGACAAACAATATTTTTGGGGGTAAACAAACACTAAGAATTGGGGAGGGGGTTGTAAATGTCTGATTAAAAAGCTGGAACAACTCTATATGAAAAATGAATAAAGAGTATGCATGTATCTTTCTATATACATGCATGTTCTCGTGTATCTTATTATATATAGGCTATCTTAAGAAATCCCTAGAAAAAAGCACATCATACATGGCTGTTGACTGCAACTCGCTCCCATAGAAAAACCTGAGTAACATGTTTTAATCAGAATAAAAGCACAGTATAGTGAAAAGAGGTTGCCAAACTCCCTTAGGTGGGCAATTATGACAGGAGGTCTTTAACCCTTTTTTCACATATTGGCTCTCATTTATAAATGCCACATTAGGCTATTTTTTAATTACTGCTTCTCCCATGCTGGCTTCTGAAATCAGAATATCAAATAAACATACATTTAATTCAGACTTATTTGACATTATATTAAGTGTTCAGTTAAAGCTAGATTATTGTTCTCGTTTACCAGAACAATTGTTCTCTTTTAAATAGGATTTATTACTTGAATTCTCTCTCTCCCCGTCCCCCTTCCTCCTTCTCTCTTTCTTGTTAACTAAAAAGGTTGAATATTGCCATAACCTCTTCATAGGAACTTCAATTTTGTAATAAATGTGGCTTTTTTTATAGGCCCGATACATTTTGTATTCAAGGAGACTAAATTTTACAAAGTAGATTGGAGACTTTATTAAAGATACAACTAATGGCTGTGTGCCTGATGTTATTGATGCTGTTCATAACATAATTTCTACCACAATTTAGTATCATTAGTTTAAAGCAATTACTTGCCAGGATTTCACATAGATGAGATATAACTCTCAAATTAAGTCCAGACAGGAATCAGTTCTAACCAGTAACCAGTAACACAAGGATAAGTGTAAAAATATGGAAAATACAAGTTCTCAACAGGTCACAGCCATACACAAACAAATCTTGTAACATTTGCCAAAAAGATGTATTCAATATTATGTAACATGTTTAAGCATCTGGCTAACTGTGCGAACCATAATAGAAAATATTGTAATAAAATATAAAAGAATTCAAAGGAGTTATAGACCATCCATATCTTCTATCAAATTTGATGTTTAACAATAACCAGTTAAGAAGGGCCTTATATCAAGGAAAACAAGAGTCGGAACATAATCTAAAGTTCTACTCCTAAACTTTTATAAATTTTTACTCTAACCTGATATCGTTTTCAGTTTATTGTGTTTTACAGAAAAACTAAACAATATGCTACACTTGCATCTTAATAAAATGAAGCAGGTATATGGTCCAGCTAGAAAACAAATTTTATCAGAATATAGTAAAATCTTACACCATGTAAAATTCTGAACTGATTTCTTTGTAATATCACCCAATCTATAAATCATTATGGCATGTTGTAGTGAATAATGGAAAAATGCTTAATCTTAATAGCCCCTTTTCGACCAGCTGAAATATTATGCAAAAAAGTGGGAATAACTTGTAAAAATGAACAAATTTAAGAAAGAAAATCTTTCAAGTGTTAGCAGGTCAGACATTTGGACAAAAAAGATATAAAAACATGTCTGCATGTTCTATTGCTATCACCAATGCTAACAGTTATAAGCTTTCACTGATGTGAATAATTCAAAATGCCATCTGTTTCGTTCAGTGTAAAGCTAACATGCAGAGAACAAGGTCAGTCTCTTCCATATTCTTAGCCACTAAAATTTCTACCTTGACACCAGTTTTACTATATGATACTCCTAGTGTTGGATGTGAATGTTCTAATAGCTTCTTCACAGCAGTTAGTCGGTTTAGTGTATTGTACAGAAAATAAAGGAATAGGCAGACGAAAGACTTCAATGATTATAAACAGTACCAGCTTCCAAGTCCTTTAAAGTCTGTCAAATATTTGAAACCAATACCATTATATACGCTGAGAAAAAAAATATGTACGTCAATTGTAAGGGGCGCGTATGAAATAAAGGAGCAAGACAACTGCCACAAAGTTACTTTGCTTGATCCTTTTAGGTAGCACGTGCAAGCAACTGTTCGGAAATTAATACATTGTTCTCTCCATTCTGAATGTCTGAATTACTACATAAAACATCACTTTGCGAATACCAACTTGGCATTTCTCATGCTGCCACTGCAAATAAGATAACATCAGGAGCAGAAAAGGAATTTTAGAATCTGACCCAGGTTTTTGTTATGTTGAAGCTATAAAAAACAAGTCAATGTAGGAGGATTGGAGGCAGGAGGACCTTGAGAAAAAGGATATTTAGTTTGTCCTCCTCGTCAAATTACAAGAAATTCCCAAAAATGTACTTACAACCCAGTTTCAGGGTTCTGAGGACTACACACAGACACAGACACACACACACACACACACAAACACACACAGTCACCTGATCACATTTTGGATCCTTGATAACTGGCTTTTATTTGTAGTCATTTACAACATTACATGACTTCAATTTTTGGCAGCTTTTGGTGTTTACGTCTGGTTTCCAGCAAAAAAATACCATTGAATAAAATGGATTCAATTAATAATCTTAACATTCACTTAACATTCATGCCATTCACTAAATGAAAGATACAAAAACACGCAAAAAGATTTTAAATTGGACAGTCATTGGTGACCTGCTTAACGACTGTCATAACTTACAATCATAATTCCAGATTTAATTATGGTTGTAATTCAAGTACTACCTGTACAGCATGCTTGAAAGTTTAGCAATAGGAATTACAATAGAGCTGGAAGGAACCTTGAGGGTCTTCTAATCCAACCTCCTGCTCAAGCAGTGGACTATATACCATTTCAGACAAGTGGAAGTCCAGTCTTTTCTTAAAAACCTGCAGTGATGAAATATTACAACTTCTGAAGGCAAGATGTTCCACTGGTTAATTGTCCTCACTTTAGGAAGTTTCTCCTTAATTCCATGTGGCTTCTCTCCTTGATTAGTTTCTATCTATTGTTTCTTATTTTGCCTTCTGGTATTTTGAAACATAAGTTGACTCCCTCTTCTTTGTGGCAGCCTCTCAAATATTGGAATACTGCTATCTTGTCATCCCTACTCCTTCTTTTCTCTACTCAATTCCTGCAACTGTTCTTCATGTTTTTCTCTCCAGGCCTGTAATCACATTAGTTGCTCTTCTTCACACTTTTTTCAAAGTCACAATATCTTTTTTGCAATGTGGTGACCAAAATTGGATGCAGTATTCCAGGTGTGGCTTTACTAAGGGTTTACAAAATGGTACTAATACTTCACGTGATTTTGATTCTATGTCTCTTTTTATACAACTATGGATTGTATTAGCTTTTTTGACTGCTGCTGTATACTGCTGGCTCATTTTTAAGAGATCATCCACTAGGACTCCAAGATCCCTCTCACAGCTACTGTTTTTGAGCCAGGTTTCGCCTATTCTGTACTTGTGTCTTTGGCTTTTCCTGCCTAGGTATAAAACCTTGCGTTTCTCTACGTTAAATTTCACGTTGTTGGATAGAGTAGACTGTTGAAGTCTTGTCAAGAAATTTTTGGATCCTGAGCTTGTCTTCTGGGGTGTTGGCTATCCCTGCCAATTTAGTGTCATCTGCAAATTTGATGACTTCCCCTTCTATTCCCTCATTTAAGTCATTTATGATAATATTAAAGAGTACTGGGCCTAAGATAGAAGCTTGTGGTACCCAACTGTTAACTTTCCCCCATCTAGATATAGTACCATTAAGGACTATTAGTTGAGTATGATTTGTCAGCCAGTTACAAATCCATCTGATGCTGATGCTGTCTATCCCACATTTTTCTAGTTTATTAAGGTGGCGGCTATAGACTATTTTGTAGAATGCCTTGCTGAAGTCTAAATATACTATGTCCACAGCACTTTGCTGTTCTACTAATTTAGTCACTTCATCAAAGAATGAAATAAGATTGGTTTGGCATGAACTGTTTTTAACAAACTCATGGTGGCTTCTAATTATAACTTTATTTGTTTCTAGATGTACACAGATTTGTTTTTTGATTATTTTTTTCTAGTATCTTACCAGGTATTTATGTTAGGCTCATTGACCTATGGTTTCCTGGTCTGTTCCCTGCCCTTTTTTTAAAGATGGGAACCACATCAGCTCTTTTCTGATGACAAGTGAGGCAGAGGCAGGCCCTCCTGCAATGATGCTACCCAGCCATGGCAGCAATCTACTGGGCTCTCGCCGGCCAGCTGGTTGATACCAATGGTCTTCAGCAACTGCCTCGAGCCAGTCACCAGACAATCCTGACCTGCAGGGCAGCCCATGAAGCTGAATACTTGGCAGCTTCCAGTGGCCTCCATGGCGGCCAGGAACCATCCACCGAACATTTTTAGAGGATGCACTGCTCAGCTGAGCGAGCGGCAGCTTTTGGAGGCTTCCACAACAGCAGAACACCATCAGCTGGGCCATCCCAGCCCCATGTGAGTTGGCAGTCAGACATACACTGCCTGATGCTGGATGGTGGCTACTAAAGGGTGTGGGCTGTCAACCAGCCAGGGAGCAGGGTCAAGGACTTTAAAAGGCACTGGGAGGCGGACACTCCCAGCTCTGACCTTACAAGGACTTTTCTTTTTCCTGCTCACTGTGTTCTGAGGGTCTGGCTTGCTAAGGAGAAATTAAAGCACAGTTTGCTGCATTTTTGTGATTGTCCAGCCTAGACCAGCTGAGAGCTATGTTTTTGGTAGGTTGGGCTATAGTTTCTTTTTGAATGAAGACTGATGCAAATAATAAGTTAAGCAGTTCAGCTTTCTTTCTCTCGCCATTTGCTCTCATTAGTGGACCAATTATTTCCTTGCCTGTTTTCTTGTTATTTATATGTTGAAAGAAACTTTTTAAAATTATCTTTGACTTTTGTGGCAAGTTTTTATTCATTCTGAGGCTTTGCTTCCCTGACTTTACCTTTGCAGATTCAGGCTATTTGCTGATATTCTGCCTTAGTTATGTATCCCTTTTTCCATTTTTTGTAGTTATACTTTTTGTCTTTCAATTTATTAGAGATCTTTGAGCAACCATGCTGGTTTCTTCTTGGATTTCTTGTTTTTCTTTTGCACTGGCATTTTTTTCGAATGGGCTTTTAGGATCATATTTTTCATTGTTTTCCATGCTTCTTGAGTTGTTTTCCCCTTTAGGATTTTTATCCATGAAATTTTGCTTATGTTCTGAGTTTTTTTTTTAAATCAGCTCTTTTAAAGTTTAAGACACTGGTTAGATTATATTCTGTTGCTTGTGTTTGCATTATACTGAATTCCAATATGATATGGTCACTCTCGCCCAAGGTTCCAGCAACTTCAACTCCATTATTTCTTCCCTATTACTAAGAGTTAGATCCAGCGTAGCTTTTCCTCTATTTCCCTCCTCTACCTTTTGGATGACAAAGTTGTCAGCTAATTTGGTTAGAAATCTGTTTGGTCTCACATTTGCTGCAGCATTTGTCTCCCAGTGATATCAGGGTAGTTAAAGTCTCCCATTACTACCCTAGTATGTTTCCTACATACATTTGTTAATTGATTAGCGAAGAGTTCATCTACTACTTCTGCTTGTTTGGGTGGCCTGTAGTATACTACCATAACAATGTCATTCTCTCCCCCACTTTTATATTGACCCATATGTATTCTAGGATGCTTTCATCCTTGGTTTTGTGTATATCTGTAGAGGTGTATGATATTTTATATATAATGCAATTCCACCTCTTCTTTTGTTAGATCTGTTTCTTTTGAATAATTTGTATTTTTCCATGGCTACATTCGAGTCATGAGTTTCATCCCACAAGATTTCATTAATGGAAACTATATCATATCTGCCTTCATGTACTGTTTGTTCCCTAAACTTTGAGTATTAGTGTACACGCATTTGAGTCCTTTTATGGGTTTTGGGTACTTTCTTATATCTCCTACTTTTTAACTGGGATTTCTATTCTTTCCATCACTCTCTACTTCATTACATTTTTCTTTTTTATTTCATCTTTCTTTTTGTTCTTATCTCTGTGATGGCAAACCTATGTCATGCATGCTAAAAGTGGCACATAGAGCCATCTCTGCGGGTATGCTAGCCATTGCCCATTGCTCTTCTGAGTTCCAGCACACAAATGCTCACCAGCCAGCTGGTTTTCGTGTGCCTGGGAGGACTGGAAACTGGAAGAGCAGTTCTCTGGCATGCAGGCACATGTCAGGAAGCTGAGCTTCTAGTTTCTGGTGCACGTATGTGCGCTGGCCAGCTGATCTTTGCTTGTGCGTATGCACCCAAAACCAGAACACCAGATGACCAGCATGCAAGCTTTTGCTGGAAACCAAAAGCTCAGCTTCCTGGCGCATATATGCGTGCCAGGGAACTGCTGTTCCAGTTTCCAGTTTCTGGCACTCCCCCATGCACACTTAATACCAAAATGTGTTGTCAACACTGCCTTATCTCATATGGTTTTTGTCTAGTGGTTTTTGTTTGCAATTAGGTTTTAAAGGTGTGAAGATTGCTGCCCCTCTCCCCTTAATTTTAGTTTAAAGCTCTTTTGATAAGATAAGCCAGTTGTTTTCCCAATATATTGTTTCCAGTTCTTGTGAGATGCAGTCCATCCCTTGCCAGTAAGTCTTCATGTAGATAATGCAGGCCATGGTTTAGGAAGACAAAGTTCTGTTGACAACACCAGTTTTTAAGCCAGTAGTTCATTTCTAAAATCCTTTGCTCCCTCATTGGATGTTGGCCTTTTGTTGGAAGTACAGATGAAAACACCATTTGTGCTCCTAATTCTTTAATATTCTTCCCTAGCTGTTCATAATCTCTTGTTATTGTTTTTAGAATCATTGTTGTGCCATTGGTCCCCACATATGGAAGAAGATAGGGGTAGTACTTCGTGGGATTGATTATTTTAGTAAGGTATATTCAGTTACATTTTTTTTCATTTTTTTAAAGACAAACAAAACATATAAAACATACAACCTTCAACTGTTTCATATAGCATGTCGTTTGGTTACAGGTTTTTGTGCATCTCCATTCTCACCAATATATCAAATCACAAATTATCCATTGAATAAGCATAAATACATTATTATCATTGTATAGTCATTGTTCCACTATGATTGTTATACCTTCATTTTACACAAAATATTCTAGGTATTGGGTTCGTATATATAGAATCATTATACATCAATTGTTTCACTCCAATTGTTATTCCATCATTTAAAACAAAATGTTCTAGATATTAAAATCATACATACAACCTCATTCCATTGCCTCATATTATACTATTTAACAACACTAAACCTTTGTGGTATCTCATATATCATTCTATTGTTCTTAAATATATAAAGAGGCCCTCCAACTTTTTCCATTACCATAGTTTTTTAATTAACCATTGATAAAACAAATCCCATACCTTGTAGAATTGTTCTTCTTGTTCTCTAATTTCAAATGTCAATTTACTCATTTCAGCACAATCCATTATTTTTTGAATAATTTCCTCCTGCTTTGGTATTTTCTCATTCTTCCAATTTTTTGCAAATACAATTCTAGCTGCTGCTAAAACATTTACAATCAAGATATTTCAAATCCCTGTTATATGTTTCTAGTATAAGTCCCAATAAAAAATCTCTGGTTTAAAGTCTATGTTTTTGTATCATTTTCTCCAGCCACATGTGAATTTTAGTCCAATATCTTTTAGCTTCTGTGCAAGCCCACCACATGTGGGTAATATGAACCCGGTGTCTAATGACATTTCCAACACTTTTCAGATTTGTTCTTTAACATTCTTGCTATTCTCTTCGGGGATAGGTGCCACCTGTAAAACATCTTACACACATTTTCCTTATATGCTGTTGACATTGCCATTTTATAATTTTGAGACCACAATTTCTGCCACTTTGCTAGTTCAATCCCATGTCGAAAGTTTTTCCCCCAAGCAATCATTGGTTCTTTGACTTGTTCTTCTAGCTTAACCTCTAGTAAGTGTCCATATAATTTTTTGATTACTTTTTCATCAGTACCTGTTAAATTTTATCTAGCTCAGTCATTTTATCATAAAAACCTTCCTTTTTATGATTTTTTTCATATTTAGATTGTATTTGCACATATGAAAACCAATTTCATCTTTTCTCCTTGTTCCAACTCTTGCTTAGATTTAAGTTCACCCTCTGAATTCAATATTTCACTATATCTAACTGTTTGTTCCTTTTTGTATATTATTGAGTATGAAAAAGCTTCAATAGTTGACAGCCAGACTGGAATTTTTAAATAATATTGCTTTTTGATCTTTTCCTAGTTTAATACCAACACCTCCCTTAGGTAATGTCTTCTGAAATACCCCTGTGTTTTAGTTCCCTTATACCATAAAAAACCATGCTATCCCAACAATACATCATGACCTTCTACAGTCAGTAGTCTAGAGTTCCTTAGTGTTATCCATTCTTTAAGTCACATCAAACTTGCTGCCTGATAATATAATTCCCAATTGGACAAGTTACATTTTTTTTTTGCTCCAGGGAGCCAATATGCTTCCCTTGATTGACTACCTGGTCTGCAGAGGTTCTGTTCCCCAAGAACTGAATCTTCTATCACCAATATTCACCTTTTTATTTCTAGTGAAGTCTGGAATACTTTTCTTTCTGTTGCAGGAATGCTGGGTTGTGCCTCTTTTTTAAGAAACTCTGTGGGAGTCTAAAAAGAATTTAGTTTAAATCTAAAGTCAAATCACAAATATATTCTTTTGGTTGTGAATTAAAATTAAATCAACAAATTCCAGGAATGCTTGCCCAAATGTTTCAGTGTAGACAGAATTCTTTTTGCTCCTTTTGTGGTGTAGTCAAACCCTTATTCTTTTATATTCCAGTAACAAGAAACTGTTCAAAATGTGCATCAATTGTATTCTTTGGATATGAAGTATACATAAAAACTAGAACTGAACAACAAATAGGCATTTTTCTAGGTGTACAAATAACTATTTCTTGCTGTTTTGTTTTGTCTTCTTTTCTGGTCCCAGTTGTCTTCCTTCTGAGTGAAAGACAATGAAATTGTACCACTCTTTTATTGAGAATATGAGTTACAAGTTGCTTATTAATATGATAATTTGCAAAATGTATGTATGTAGATTCTCAGTCATCCAGGTCATGGTTGTCCCAAAGGTGCTTTTCAAGAGGCAATTGGACTTTCTGGTTTTTCTTTGAAGATGTCTTGCTTCTCATCCAAGAAGCTTCTTCAGCTCTGAAGAGGTTCTTTCTGAAGAGCTTCTTTCTTTGGGATGATAATTTGCACATTATTTTAATTCCCGTTTTTTCAATTGTATGTGGAATGATTAAAATAAAATTATCCAAATTTATATTTAAATTCATCCCAATAAGTCAAAGAAAAAAACTCTCTCAAGCAGCCATCCTGTTCAGTAGCAAGCCATATTCCGTTAAATATTCTTATCTCAGTTTTAAGTTGATAGAAAAGATATTTCATATAAAATGCTCCATAATCCTTAGATGAGAATATATAAAAACACAGAAATTAAAGAACAAAATAATTATTCTGCTGGATCAGAGGAAGGCACATATTACCCCATTATTGTGTTTCTCATGTTTTTAGGGCTTTGCAAGCAGGAGATAGAAATATACCATTTCTCCATTGCTGTTCTTTTGTACAAGGCTTTTAGAGGCATGTAGCTTCTATGTTCAGACAGCAATGAATCTGAACAGGGAAATGTTCTTGATAAAGGAGAAGATCCTTGAAACAGAATGGCAACATATCAGCCTAGTAGTCTTTTATCACCAAGCCAACCGATCACTGCTAATGCTTAATAATAACAGACATGCTCTATTGCTCTAGCTAGATTCTATACATTTCCTTCAGCAACTACCATAAATTTCAAAACATTCCCTTCCATGAATGACAGTTCCTTTTCATTCTCACACCATAGGGAAATCTGGGATATTCAACATGACCTATTGTACTGTAATTTCTACTTGAACCTGTGTGATGTATAAATTCAGCCCCTCATAAAGGAATTCCCAGGCACAGATAACTAGTGGTATGTCCCCTATCTTGTAGCAAATCATAAGAAAACTACCCATAATGTAGAAAAATTATGCCTTGCTGCTTCAAGAGTAAGGCAACAAATATTCAATAAAATTGCATTCCTTTGATACCTTTAAATATTTTCCTTTCCTTCTATTTAACTTTTAAAATTGTCATTTTAATGTATGTTTCATGTATTTTAATGTATATTGCACATGTTGTCAAAGAGCATAATGCAGTTATGCATTATAAAAACCTGATTTCCATAGAGATTCCTTGGGGACATTTCTTATTAGTATCTAGAAAACTGCCAATGCTTTGCTTTCTGTTTTTAAACAATTGGCAATCCATAAAGAGACAGGCCCTATTAACCCATGACTTTTAAGCTCATTCAAGAGCCTATGATGAGAAGCCTTGTCAAAGCTTCTGGAAAATCCAAATATACAGTGTTAACAGGAACATCTCCACATGCCTCTTGGCAGTGAAAAAAAGTCTACAATAGATGGAGGGTGAGGCAGCCTTTACCTTTTTAGAATCCATACTGATTATCCTTCCTGAAGACTTGTGTTTATTTTTCCTTTATCATTTCCACCAGTTTGCCTGGAACAGATGTTAAACTGACTGGCCTATTACTTCTCAAACCTCCCCTGAGTTCCTTTTTAAGAAATGGTATCACTGGCTACCTTCCAGTCCTTTGGCACTGGGCCTAATTTGAGGGGCAAGTCATATTTTTGCTAAGAGGCCAGCAATTTCACTGTTAAAGGTCTTTAAAAACTCTCAGGTGGATACTGTAAGGACCTAGTGATTTGTCACTATGTAGATTTTCAATATGCCCCCAGTATCTCTCCCCCACACTATCTAATTTTGCTTTAGTTGTTTTGATTCCTTACTTGAAAAGTCAATCAAGGCTCATGTATCTGTCCTATATATTCTGAAATAAAGAGAAATTTAAAGAATTCATAGTTTCTCAGTAATTTCCACATTCTTCTAAGGTTCTCCTCTGATGCAACAAACACAAACATGTTCCAGCTCTAACTTTACTATAATTCAATCCTGACATGCCTGATTGTGGGGAAAGAGGGAGTTCTCTACAGCTTTCTGAAAGATTTAAAAGGATTGGGAGGAGGGGGGTTGTTGGACATCAAGGAGAAGAGTATTTCACAAGGCAGGGAATGTCATGGAAAAGGTGTGCTCCCTTGATCCCATTCGATGGCAACATAGAGCAGCCTACTCTATTTGATCTGGTGAAATGGCAGATGCTCTCATGGAGAAATAGTCCCACAGATAACCTGGTCCAGTGCAATTTATGGATTTAAAGGTAGTAACAAGCACCTTGAAATGTACCTGGAAGAAAACTGGTATTAAATGAGGGTCATGCAAATGGGTGAACATAGGGGTATCTCATATTGGCTATATTCTGGACCAGCTGTAACTTCTGGGTGCTGTTCAAAGACAGCCTCATATAGAATGCAATGAAGCACTGCAAGTGAGAAGAGATCTGGTGTAAGTGAACATGACAAGTAATGGGCATTACGGACATACAAATCAGTAGAAATACCTTCTTCCTCCTAATTTTTTTTGTAATTAAATCTGTTTCCCTTGGATACTGCTAGCACTTCCTGTTCAAAAGATAATATCACACACAGGTAATCCTTACTTAATGATTGCTCAGCAACTGTTTGAAATTATGACAGTGCTGAATGAAGAGACTTACAATCTGTGCCTGAAGTTATATGTTACAGTACCCCATGGTCAGGTGATGAAAATTCAGGTACTTGGTCAGGTGATGAAAATTCAGGTACTTGGTCAGGTGATGAAAATTCAGGTACTTGGCAGTCCATGCCTCCCCCCCTGTCTTCTTTTACATCTATGTTCTTAAACTCCAAGGGTAATTTGCAGAAAAGCCAGCCCCTACACACAGAGAGAGAAATGCCTGGAAAGCTCTAGCTCAGAATTGCTTGAGGTCAGGATGGCCAAGAGTAATACACACTGTGAGCACTGGCCCTCAAGCAAGGCTGGGCTGGGGTGGCTGGAGCTTCGCAGATTGGTCCTTGTGGGGGGATGGCCCCTTCACTCCCTGCTCAGGAGCTTGTCAGGCATTTGGAGTTTTTGCCATGTTCCTGGACCAGGCTGGGGCAACTAAGGTTTCCAGAGCTGGCTGCTGCTTCTTTTACCAACTCTCTGCACTCATGCCAAATAGCAGCATACCTCCAACTCATGAACAATTTGTGGTGGGCCTCTCAGGAACTCCACAGAATCCTGAGATATTCCACTATCCTCCCCTGGAACTTGATTAACTTAATGGCCACAATCAGGAATGCCAGGATTACAGTTGCTGAGCAAAGCAGTAAACATCTGCTTAAAGACTGCTTTGCTCAATGTCCAAGATGTGATCCCAGGTGTGGTCATTAAGGAAGAAATAGTTGTGGTCACTTTTACAATCAGTTGCCATCATTTGCATTAGGGTTAAATCTAGGGTCCCTTCTTAACAATTCCAAGATCAATTATTCTAACATTTATGGTGTCTGGAACTTTCTTTGTACATTTATAACTTGTAGATATTTGGTTTCTCAAACCTCCCATTATCACACCAACTTCTCCATTTCATGGACCCATTTATCTCACAATCTCAAAATTATCTTCAGAATTATTTTCAAGTTGGCGAACCCAACCATAGATCTAATTTGTAAACTTTATTCCAACCTTTATATAAGAAGGAAACTCAGTTTGTGCTCAATGTTGGTTGTATAGCCACCCAGATTTTTAGATTGGATTTGGCATTTTTAGCTCCCTATCGAGTCCTTCCCAAGTAACTGTTTCAAGTAAAGTTTGGTAATTGACTGATGGGGATTTTGTCAATGCCAATGTAGTTCAAGTGGTTCTCAAAATGTTTTGGGATTGCACCTAACGTGCTTATTATTTTTGGGGACTACATTTAAGTTTCTTTTGCCACAGTCATTTTACTTCCATTTGCAGATCCTGTATTTTGTAATTTTCTCTCAATTCTTTCTCTTCTATTCTGTTGTCTCCAGGTGACACATTGTTAGAATACAGTAAAAAGGTAAAAGGTTAAGGTCCCCTCGCACATATGTGCTGGTCATTACCAACTCCAGGGTGTGTGTGCTCATCTCTGTTTCAAAGCTGAAGAGCCAGTGCTACCCTTTACCATTTCAGACAAATGCTTGTCCAATCGTTTTTAAAAAACCAGCATTGGAGCATCCACAATTTCTGGAGGCAAGTTGTTCTATTAATTGTTCTAACCATCAGGAAATTTCTTCTTAATTCTAGCTTGCTTCTCTCCTTGATTAGTTTCCATGCTTTGCTTCTTGTCCTGCCTTCAGGTGCTTTGGAGAATAGGTTGATTCCTCATTCTTTGTGGCAACCCCTTAGATTTGGAACACTGCTATCATGTCACTCTTAATCCTTCTTTTCATTAAACTAGGCATACCCAATTCCAGCAACCGTTCTTTATGTTTTAGCTTCCAATCCCTTTTGTTGCTCTTCTCTGTACTCTTTCTAGAATCTATATATATATATTTTACATTGTGGTGACCAAAACTGGATGCAGTATTCCAAGTGTGGTTATTAGGCAATACAAAGTGGTATTAACCCTTCACATGATCTTGATTCTATCCCTCTGTTAAGGCAGCCTAGGACTGTGTTGGCAGCTGAAGCACACTGCTGGCTGATATTGAAGTGATGGTCCATCTCTCTCACAATTACTACTGTTGAGCCAGATACCACCTATATTATTGAGGTTCATTGGGTTTTTTCTTGACTAAATATAGAATCTTACTTTTTTCACCACTGAATTTCATTTTGTTAGAGAAGGCCAAGTGTTCAATTCTATCAAGATCCTCAAGAATCTTAAGCCTAACCTCTGGAGCGATGGCTATTCCTGCCAGCTTGGTGTCTTCTGCAAATTTCCCCATCTATCGTCTCATCTAAATCATTGATGAAGATGTTGAAAGTATTAGGCCTAAGACAGAGCCTTGGGGTACCCCACTGCACTCTTCCCTCCACTTAGATGCAGTTCCATTGAGACTACACATTTAGTGCAGTTGGTCAGCGAGTTACGAATCCATCTGGTGGTGATGCTGTCTAACCCACATTTTTCTATTTTATTAAGTAGTAAGTTGCACTCTACTTTATCAAATGTATCAACAATTGTTAAATCTGGGGTGTTATGTGGCAGATACCTATTTGTTTGAAATTCCAAAGTACTTTATCTTATAATTTTTCTATTACTTCATCTATTTTGTGGTCCCACCATTTCTTGCTGTCAAGGAAATGGTATTTCTTGTAAATATTCTAGTGCACCATTGTTGCATGTTTGTCATGCTGTTGCTTGTAATCAGTTTCTGCAATCTTACTTAAGCACTAACTAGATGATACTGTTTCTTCAATTTCTCAGCAGAGACAACATTTGCTGCCTGTTACCATCTTTTCAGTTCTGGCTTTGTATGCATTTATTCTTAAGGCTTGGTCTTGTGAAGTCAGTCTTGTGCATGCATTTGTTCTTAAGGCTTGGTTTTGTGCAGCCAGAATTAGCTGCTCTGTTTTTTCAATATCCTGCTCTTAGCTATCGACAGGTCTTCTTGTTATCTGCTTTGGTTGCTGGTCTTTTTGGTGTGTGTGTGTGTGTGTGTATGGCCATGTAATATTTTGCCTTTCTATATCTCTCTCTTTTTTATTATTTAGTCTTTCTTGTAGGCCAGTTTGGTCTTTCCAGCCTTCACAGAGTTAACTTCAATGTGCCTTCTTCACTGTCCTTCAATGCAGTGTCCTTTTTTCTTCTTTAACTGCCTGGTATACTTGCAACATTCCATGTCCACCTATACTTCTTAGTAAGTAGTCTGTCAATATCACTGTGTGGATGAAGGGATTGGTTTTCTATCCCGGGCTTTTACTCCTGCCTGGGTCTAGTTCACTATTCCAACTGTCCATCTAATGACTGAAATGATCCAGATGTTTACATTTAAGTAAATACAGAATACTCTTTTCAAAAGCCAGATTAATGCTACCTATATACAGTAGATTTCAAAATATAATGTTATTACATTATGAATTTTGTAAGAGTTTTCAGCAGAATGTTATCTAGCCTACTTTAAAATCATTACTAGAAAGAGTTCACTCCAAATATGTCAATATTTTACTTGCTGATAAAACTCCAAAATCACAGGAACAGCAACATTTTACTATAGCTATTAAATAAAAAGGTCTTTAGCAACATATCAATAAGGTTGTTAAACGCTCAGCTCCACTCAGTTGCTCTGACCCCACCCCAAAACAAGGGATTACAGCATCATAAAAAATTGTTAAACTGTGTTAAATATTTATATTTATACCTTGCTCTTTGGGTCTTTTGGCTGTAAACAGCACTATCTTATCTCACACAGATTCAGTTTGTCCCAAAACATTTCTCTTTGCCCAACACATTTGCATTTTGTCATCCACACCTTGAAACTGAGATTTCCTGAGCATCTGGTCTGCATATAAAATAGGCAAAGTTTTCAGAATTCTGTCCTAGCAATGTGGCCTTCAATTTCATACTTTGCAGTCTAGATTTGTAAAATTTATGTTCAAATTTCACTGTAACCAAGAAGGACCAGAACCACTGCTTCCTCTCCAGCACTATCTAGGAGCTTATCTAGAAGGAATGTGATATCCACAACTTCCATGTGAACTAAGTAAATCAACATGTGCTCTACACATGAAAAGAACATATCAGAGTATTAGTATCAAATGTCATATAAGATACAAACAAGATACAAGTTTAATGGAATAAATATTTCCACACCCTGAATGTAGCCATCAAAGAGACTGAGTTTCATGTGATAGAATTCTGTTCAACTCAGAAAACCTGCCTAGCCCACAACTTAATTTATGGATTTGAGCTACATCCAAAATTTGTTGTTTCTTTATGTATTGAACCTTTATATATTGAAATTTGTACACATGTTAACTATTCTTCAGAATGATATGCTTTGGGAAAGGAATAAAACACTAGCTGTTTCACAGCTTAGCATAGTTCAAGAGAAACTGAACCTGCAAAGACACTTAAAGGACATTAAGTGTTTGGAACTAGAAATAACATTTTAAACATCTATTATATAAATCTAACACTTCTAACAAAGAGAGCAGCGATGAAAACCTTAGTATACATAGTGAAATCTTTGGTTTTAAATTGACAGAAATTTGGTTCTTTGCTATCTGAAAATACCATACATCACCAAATATTAGCAATAACTGGCTTTCCACAAGAGCTAACTAAAATATATATTAATGTCTTGAATCAAAAAACAATTAAATATATTTCAAGCACCTTATCAACCCTGAGTTCTCACTTGAAGCACCAGTAACCAGGGTCAAATTTACTTTGAACATATTATGCTGGGAAAGGTAGAAGAGTAGAGGATGTTCAGCAGTAAGATGAATAGACTCAGACTGGCAATAAGTGGACCATTGGGAGAGTTGAAAGAATAGGATAAGGCTAGCTCATCATGAAGAAAATTTATTCTTTATATGTAATCTTAGTCCCATTTTAGATATTTTCAGCTTGAACATGTGGCATCTCTTTTTTCATATAAGACTTTCTTCTGAGTTGGGTGATCTTAAGCATTATTTAGTTAGAACAGGGATGTCAAACTCAAGGCCCGTGGGCCGAATCTGGCCCGTGGAGTGTTTAAATCTGGAAATATCAAAGGACTGGCCCACAGTGCCTCTGCCAGCCAAAACAGGCTGTGGTGCCTCCACACAGCCAGTTTTTGGCCTGCAGAGTGCTACAGGAGGCTGGAAATGAAGTGCAGGAGGGGTAGCATATGATTCCTTGCACCCCATTTTGGCCAGCAGGGTGCTGCAGGAGACATCCATCCCATCTTCCCTCCACCCCCACTTGCAGGAAAACTACAATACTGATCCAGCCCTCAAAGAAATCCAGTTTGACACCCCTTAATTAGAATGTGAAATTAAGGATACTTTACAGTAGCTTGCACAGTACTGTTACTTTTTTTTTTGGTATTGTATAATGGTCTCTTCCAATCTATTGACCCATGTTCATTCTCCAAGTTGACATCTTTTAGGATACCAATTCAAGGTTCAAACCTTCTTTTGAGTCAGAGATCTTTTGAAAAACTTACCTTGTTTTTCCATGTCTTTTTCTATCTTCAGTGTCTTTACAGATGTTGTGATTCCGTTTCTCTAAAAATCTCTAAAATTCTTTGTTAACTTCTTTCTTGGCTTTGTCTTCTCTTTTTGGTATTTCCACACATTCAAATATCCCTTTTTCACCCTCCCAGCTTGATTTCATTTTTTTTTCATTTTTGGCAGCCTCTTATCACATTCATTTTTAACAACCTCTTTTAAGTTTATTCCAAAATTCCTCTAGTTTTCTGAATGCCAGTTGAAGTGAGGAGTTCATCATCCAGCACAGTATCATCAATGATAAAAATACAGGAGTGGTTTACCATTTCTTTTTCTCATAAAAAGGAATTAATACCATTGGCATTGCCACTGGTATCTGTGATTATCTGTCTACAGCTTCTTCCTATATTAGCTAGGCAGCTGGGGTGACCATCATGACTTGGGTGAATCTGCTGGAAATATATACTCTTAGCAAACAGCACCAATGTTCTTCATTCATCCATCCCAGGAAATTTCTCTGCATCCCAAATCATGATAAGACAGCATACCAAAACTTGAGGGGGAGAGGGGAGGGAGCAGAGATAGCACAGTGGGGAAAAAACAGATGTTTTTCTGAAGAACCTTCTTACTACTTTTTTTACAGCTTTTCTTAATTCAGTTTAGAACTATCATTTATAAAAAAAGACATCTTGAAAAAACTGAACAGAAAAGAAGATGATTTATGGTAAAGGGCTTAATAGGCAAAAATAATAAAACAATTTCACAACTATCATATTTTTTTAAAAATAATTTCCTTGAATTAATGTTCTCGAAGTATTTACAACCCTTCATTTTTCACCAGAACAGGAACTGACATGGGGTGGGGGACACAGTTAATAATAGGTAGAAGCTAAAGGTATACAACAGTTTTCTTGGGGAGATGATTTTCTCTTCGTAAAGTCATCATGGAATTTGATGGAGGTTGGGGTATTTTTTAGGCTGAGCAAAGAACATCAGCCTTCTATGCATAACAAATAGGGTGAATATTTAATTTTAAACATATTGCTACAAGAAATTTTATTATTTGCTGATGTTTTCTCTTAATTTCTGCTGTGTTATTTTTAAAAGAATAGTCCTACTTTTTATGAAAAATGTGATAACAATAGTAATTGCACTGCTTCATAGTGATTTACAAAGTTAGCATACAGCCTCCAATAATCTGGGCCTTCATTTTGACCTTAGAAGGCTGGAAGACTGAGTCCACCTTTAGCCAGTGAGAATCAAACTGCTGAACTGCTGGCAATACTGCATTCTAAACACTGCTAATACAATTCAAACATAATAATAATGATAAATAGTAAAGATTTTGTTTCTTAGATCCAACTTCATTTATTTACGAATGTATATGGACTAAATTTATAACTTCAGGAGGAAATTGTTTCTTTTTAAGATTGATAATGATAAAAATTGGCATTTTTGTTGAAAAATATAACAGTTGGCTGAGCTTTATTTTTGTTAAAAGTTAAATGCATGCTTCTTTAGCAAGCATGTTGGTACACATCTTTGCTTTTCCAACCTTTAAAATTACTTAAATCATAGGCACATAAAATTACTTAAATCATAGGCACATAATCTTTCCTGAAAAATAGATTCCTGCATATTCCTCCTCATTTCCTTCTGCTGGAATCGATTTTGTACTATTGATAACAAATATCAGGCAATAATGTGTCTTGTTAGACATGTTTTATTGCTTAATTTTATGCTTATTTTATTTGAGAAACTATTTGATTTTGAGGTATCTGAGTCTTGTTTAAATATTGTACAATACACACAATTTCAATACTATCATTTTTTAAATATTTTAGCACACTATTTAGCAAGTTCTAGTACTATTTATATACATATCTTTCATAAATTTAAAAACAACTTTTACAATCCTGTGCATATTTTCTAAATGAAAACAAAATATTTTATTTCCTATTTATATGATTATTTCTCTGATAGCAATAATCATAGTGATGATAATATTTATCAAAGACTGATGAAGAGCAAACTCAATTCAAAGGACATTTTTTTTATTAAAATCAGTGACTGAAAACACTGAAGAGAAAACAAATACAGTATCTATCATCTAGTTCCCAAATATTTCCAAAATGCAAAAGATGATGTGATTATATTTCTTGCTGCAGAGAGAAGCTCTTTTTCATTCACTATGGTCTTGCTTAGTAAGGGTAGATGGGACAAAATCAAGATTATTTTTTCTTGCTTTCCAAATCATCTGTGAAAATTCATTTAGGGCAAGCTAATGTTTCTGGAGAACAAGGATGATGATGTCTTCTGTTTAGTCCCCCCTTCAAAGCAACCACAGGGTACAGTATGCTTCTGTGTTCTGCTTCTGAAGGGGTTTTTCCCTCCTGAAATTCACTTTTATGTTACCATGTGCACTTCCTATTTTTATTCTATGATGAACTTGCCTAAAACTATCCCTAAAACAATTTATATTAGAAAAATAATATATTTAGAAGCATTTCTATATAGTAATAGTTGTATTTCATAATATCTAATCAGTATATGAATTTGTATTTCAATATGTTACTCAAAATCTCTCCTAATTTAATAAATTTAATATCAAAGTGATATTTGGTAATGTATTTACTGTTCTATTAGAGGAATGCTATACTTTAGGCAGTTCATTCATAATTTCAAAAAATGGTACATTATAATAGAGAAGTGAAGAAATCAACCATTAACATGAATCTGGTATCCATCCATTTTTATTATGACATACAAATCTTGGAAAAAGCAATATAGAGAAACAATATATACCTGAATATCTGAATGCAAGATCAAGAATAAACTGCAAATGAGATGTGTAACAAGATGTTTTCTTAAAAGAAGTATGTCATGCAAGACTATTTCAAATGTTAACTAAATTATTGAAAAAGAAAGTTTTTAATTTAAATATCAATAAAATGAAGTACAACAATTTTTTATTCATAGCAGAGTTCCCTCTCTTGAATAAACCACTCTCAAACATAAGTATGTTTCAGGGGTGGGTTTCAAAAATTGTTCGAACCACCTCTGTGGGCGTGGCCTCCTTTGTGGGAGTGGCTTGCCGCCCATGTGACCGGATGGGAGTGGCTTGCCGCCCATGTGACCGGATGGGAGTGGCTTGCCGCCCATGTGACCGGATGGGAATGGCTTGCCGCCCATGTGACCGGATGGGAGTGGCCTGCCGCCCATGTGACCTGGTGGGAGTGGCCAAGACGATGTTATTACTAGATATTACTAATTACTAGATATTATTAATATTACTAGATCATTATTAATGCATAGATAACTGTGGGACATTACACACCACCCACACCCACAAACACCCACAAATCCCCCCCCCCAAAAAAAGAAAGACTGCCAATGAAACCAGTTTTTTTTTCCTAAGCCTAAGAACAGGAAAGACTAAGTCACTGGAATAAAAACCATCAAGGCAATGTGGAAAATTATAAAGGACAGGCAGGCACTCACAGAACCATCAACCACCTCAGAATTACCTAAACAAGTAAGGTGACCAGATTTTCAGATTGGTAAAGAGGGACACCATTGACCGGGGGGGGGGAGCTAGGCCACGGCAGTTACTGCCAGCCTGCGACCTTGCTAGGGACTTCTGGTCACCTTAATTATATACATCCTCTCTCTCTCTATCCATCCATCCGTCTGTCTGTCTATCTGACTGCCTATCTAGTTATGGTATCCCTCTCCCTCTTTCCCCCCTCTCTTTCTCCATCCATCTATCTGCTTGCCTACCTATCTCTCTCTCTTTCTCTCTATCCATCCGTCTATCTGCCTGCCTAACTGTCTATCTAGTTATGGTCTCTCTCTCTCTCTCCCTCTCCCTCCCTCATTATCATCTATCTCAGTGTTTCTCCACCTTTTTATAAAAATATTTTTTTTTATTTTTTTTGTTACATAGACAACACATACCCACAACAATAAAAACAAAACAAAACAAAAAGAAAAAAACCCATCATCACATATAGCATGTCGTTTGGTTACAAGTGTTTTAACATTTATCATTCTTATACATTTATTATTTCATTTAATAGGTTATAATATACAGTTTGGGTTGCTTTGTTTACCATCCCTTCCTCCTGTTATAACACCACCTTATTTTCCCTTTCTTTTCTCCCTTCCTCCCTTCTCTACTTTCTTCCTTCCTGCTCTCCTTTCCCTTCCTTCTTCCTGTACCTTTCTCCTACTCCTGCTCTTCCTCATCCCCTTCCTACCCTCTCTCCTCCTCTTTCTCTCCTTTCCATCCTCCTCTCCTTACCTCTTTCTTTTCACCCTCCCTCCCTTCTCTACTTTCCTCCTTCTTCCTCTCCTTCCCCTTCCTTCTTCCCTTCCCTTTCTCTTACTCCTGCTCTTCCTCTTCCCCTTTCTACCCTCTCTCCCCCTCTTTCTCTCCTTTCCATCCTCCTCTCCTTACCTCTTTCTTCTTTCCCCCATCTTCCTTTCATTCTCTCCTCCTTTCTCCCTTTCTCCCAACTCCCTTTCTGGGAGTTGAAGTCCACACACTTTCAAGTCTCCAAGGTGGAGAAAGATTGATCTATCTAATTAATATAATTATTTCTCCCTCTCTTTTTCACTCTCTTTCCAGCGCACACACGCAAATGCATAGGGCAGCCCACCTCACACACAGGTAACTCCGGGCGGCTTACGGGAAGAGGACAGCCGACCACTCACCCACGCGGGGGGGGGCAGGATTTCGCCAAGAAAAGTTAACTTTCCTGCGAAAGGGGCCGGCAGCCTCTCAGCTCTTCCCGGCCGGGAAGACCTCCCCCCACTTCCACTCCTGCTGCGACCCTCCTCCCGCCTCCTCGGAGCTTCAAGCAAGCTAACTGGGAAGGCTGGGGAAGAAGAAGAAACGGAGGCGCGAGGTCAGCGGTCCTTGGGGGCGTGGCGGAAGCGCTGCCAAAGCGCTCCTTTCCCAGCTCGGCTGCCATTGCTGCTGCTCATGGCAGAAGGGGAAGAGGAGGAGGAGGAAGAGAAAGCGACGGGGCGGTCCCTGCAGCCGCCGACGCGGGAAAGGTGCGCTTTGACAGGGCTCCCACAGCCCTGCCAAAGCGCCCCTTTCCCAGCTCGGCTGCCGTTGCTGCTGCTCATGGCAGAAGGGGAAGAGGAGGAGGAGGAAGAGAAAGCGACGGGGCGGTCCCTGCAGCCGCCGACGCGGGAAAGGTGCGCTTTGACAGGGCTCCCACAGCCCTGCCAAAGCGCCCCTTTCCCAGCTCGGCTGCCGTTGCTGCTGCTCATGGCAGAAGGGGAAGAGGAGGAGGAGGAAGAGAAAGCGACGGGGCGGTCCCTGCAGCCGCCGACGTGGGAAAGGTGCGCTTTGACAGGGCTCCCACAGCCCTGCTAAAGCGCCCCTTTCCCAGCTCGGCTGCCGTTGCTGCTGCTCATGGCAGAAGGGGAAGAGGAGGAGGAAGAGAAAGCGACGGGGCGGTCCCTGCAGCCGCTGATGCGGGAAAGGTGCGCTTTGACAGGGCTCCCACAGCCCTGCCAAAGCGCCCCTTTCCCAGCTCGGCTGCCGTTGCTGCTGCTGTGGGCGGAAGGGGAGGAGGAGGAGGAGGAAGATAAAGCAGCGGGGTGGTCCCTGCAGCCGCTGAGGCAGGAAAGGTGCGCTTTGACAGGGCTTCCTCTCCGGAGAGGTGTTTTTTAAAAAGAAAAACCCTGCAGGCACCCAGCGACAGGGGCTAGGAACCCGGAAGTTAATTACTTCCGGGTTCACTGACGAACCGGATCGCAAGAACCGGTGCGAACCGGGAGGAACCCACCCCTGGTATGTTTAGAGATTTGATGTTTTACGAGAAATCCATTTATTGGTCAAGTACTTTAAACTTAGTTCCAAACTGTATCCCTTCAGAGTAACTACTATAATAAGCATTTGGATGACTTAAACATTGAGAAGAATAATGGCCAGTGATGACTAATCATAATGTTACATCTCCCTGACACATATAACCACCCCAGGTCAAATCTAGATTTTAAAAAAGACAGCAATTTATGTGCACTTATTTCTTTAAGTAAAAACCTAGTTCATAATTTGACCAAAATCCCACTTGTTTGATAGGAAGAGCCATTAGTTGCAAAACCACTTTTCAAAACATAGAATACTGCTAACTCCTCAAAGAATTATATATTGGTACCCTGTAAAATATGGAGACTGCAGTTAAATTTGAAGTAAATGCCTCCAGCACTGTTACCATTATCAAGGTAACATACCTTCTTTAAAGCCTACATTTTAAAATATAACTCATAAATTAATTGTCATGTTTAAGCAATTATACCTCATCAAAACAATCCAAAACTTAATTTACTTAAGAGATACATTGGAAGCATTCACAATTTAGCCTCAAGGTTTTCCAGGAAACATAACAGATCGAACTAATCCAGTTATCATTTCACGTAAGTGAAGGAAGAATACTGCTAAAGGGGTAAATTAAAAAAAACCAAACCAAGATATAAAATCAAAATTATTTGGACATTACTATAAACCCATACTTTTTGTCCTAATATATTAATTTACTGCATTATTCTTAACTTTGAAATTGCCTTTCAGCTCAATTGTTCATTTTCAAATTTGGGGTTTCATTTCTCATTCAGAATACAGATAATTTAAATTAAATGAAAAAAGGAGGTTGACTTTTCAGAAAGAGAAGATGAAAATGAGAATGTAAAAAAATAAAAAAAACCGTTGAGAGTTGAAATTAGTATATCCTATAAATTTATAAACTAGAAATATCAAATAAAAATACAGAGAAAAGCTATAATTTACTATATGATAGATATGAAAGTTACACAAAAATTAGGGAAACTTTTTAAAATACAAATTTTGACTAATAACAGATATTTCACTAAATAAAAAAATTGCCAAGGTGGTTTTTTTTTGTAAGAGGGCTTGCAAATTGAATCAATAACTTACTTATTTCATAACATCAAGATAGACGCTCTGCTAAAGTGTTTAATTTTCTTGTGAACATGTTAGAAGGGAATATCATAGTAATATACTTGATATTGAAAGACAGAAAATATATTTACTAGCATAAGTTTTAAGAATTATTTAAATTTGTACATTTCATGACTATACAACCAGAGAATGAAAATAAAATTTAGATTCAAATACCAATTTGCGTTCATACAATGTTCTTATAAACACTTTAGATACTGATCTGCTAAAGGCAATATTTAAAAAGCGAGCTATCACTGAAAACACTGGAGTTTATGTTCTGATCTGTGAAAAATGAAGATTTTTTTCAATATTTCCATGTGTGTGTGTGTGTGTGTGTGTGTGTGTGTGTGTGTGTTATACATGAGCTACATATATTATAGCTAATGTATATGATTCACACAAAATCTTGTGGGGCTACATTACTAGCTGTCCAAGGCCACGAGTTGAGTATGCCTGGCTTAAATGATATATTTTCCCCCTTTTTGCAGAAGTTCAAGAAAGTTCATGAATATTACATAGCATTTACCTTCTATAATTTTCCCCCATAACAACAACCCTGTGAGATGGTTTTGGCTGAGAAAGAGTGATTCAGTGAAGTGCTAGAGTTATCTCTCATACTGTTGTGAGCTTCTAAAAGAGCTCATATTTGCAAAATTAATAAAACATTCCACCATTGGTCAAAAGGCAGCCTGTCTCTGATGAGAGGAAAAACAAATTATTGTAATATCTAACAGAATGTTATCCTAAGATTGCCACTTTTCTAAGCAACATTTCTAATTTATATATTTGCTTTTTTAGTTTTTTTCCAACTTCCAACATATCTTGCTAACAAACACAATAAATGTCAAAAAGCTTGATTGTGGTTTAAACCTTGAAAACATTACTATTTCATTGTCTTCTTTCCAATTTGTTCTAATAGTTTGTTTTATTAATTAAGAATTCATATGAGGTAACATTTCCAACATTTTCACTAACATTTTGGTTATATTTTTTTGTAAATTGATATAATTCATTTTTTGTATTTGATCACATTCATGCCGGTTCAAATTATAATTAATCTTACAAAGATGTATCAGCAGAATCCCTGGAACTGTTCTTAGAAATTGTTTATATTTTGATAGCTTATATGTATAATATTTTTTTAAATAACTGTCAGAGGTTAATGGAAACCTTTTGCTGTTACAAAGATCTCTAAATGGCTCAGTCAAGAAGATAAAATATGATTAAAATCAAAATGAACAAATTAAAAATGAATAAATAAAAACAATAATTTAAATGGAAAACGATAAAGATCTTTCTACTTTATATGGGGATTATAAAAGAACTATAAACCATCTATAAAATTTAGGTTTTTCAAGAGGAACAGCCTTGATTTAAAATTATTTTATAAAGAATTACATTATTGCATTTATATATATTATTGTCTCTTTGTCTTTGACTTAGAAGAATAATTAATAGGCAACACAGTTCAGAAAGACAACACCAAAAACATGATAATTATATGAATATTATGGTGGATGACAAAAAATAAAATTCACAATGCCAAATAAGAGTGATAGTGTCATAATTAATTTCAAGGCATATTCCAAAAGATATAACATTTACAAATAATCAATACTTGCTTTGCTTTTAATTATCAATACAAATCATTTTTGAGAGCAAGATGCAGTTTATATATCAAATATATTATGACATTTTCTAAGCAAGTAAATTCCTAGTATTATGTGTCTTTTAGGAATTGTTAGCTTCTTGGTGATGGTTAACCTTTTTGGCACCGAGTGCCGAAACTGGAGTGCACATGGCAGAGCGCTGGAACCAGGAAGAGAGTGCTGGAACCAGGAAGAGAGCAGCTGGTCCTGGCATGTGCACCAGACAGCTGCTCTCTTCCAGGTTCTGGCACACACAGCTGTGTCTTCAATCAGCTGGCCAGTGGGCAAGCACATGCCAGAACCCAGAAGAGAGCAACTGGCTGATGCGCATGCATGCCAGACCAGCTGGTTAGGGTGCATGCGCACAATGGAACCAGGAAGAGCAGCTGGTGATGGCGCATATGCCTACAGAGAGGTTTCTGCGTGCCATAGGTTCATGGGCTTAACTGATTACATTTTAAAATAAGTATTAATTTGTTGGAAGTCTGTATCCAATCACGGCACTGTAGAGAATACACATTTGGTTTACTGTTAGTTTTGCTCTTACGGTTAGTTTTGTAATCTATTCATTTCTATCAGAAAATAGTATATTTGATTTCAAAACAATACCACACAATTTCTTAATCTTCTTAAAATTACTCTTCACTAGCAAGAAAGAAACAGAAAACTGTTTGAAGTGATACTGAACATACAGTTTCATCAGAGGTAAACATGACATATCTGGAGTGAATGGGCAAGAGATAGGAGAAAATTGCAGGATTTTACAGCTAAGCCTAAATTGAACTATGAGAAAGTTAAACAAGGTTTATAGTTATGGATCCAAAATGTCAATTATTATGTGTTTATTATCTACTTACTGTATTTTGTTACAGCACTATGTTATGATTCATTCTTTCTTTCTTTCTTTCTTTCTTTCTTTCTTTTTCTTTCTTTTTCTTTCTTTTTCTTTCTTTTCTTTTCTTTTCTTTTCTTTTAATATGTACTGCTCAGGTAGCCAACCTGAGAATTTTGACCAAATCTGATATTGAACAACTTGGTTTTGTATGCAGCAGTGCTCCAAAATTAAAAATTACAGTTTTAGAAAGGAAACAAATGGAAATTTTAGTCATGTACAGTAAAAGGTTTCCACTACAAGACAATAATGTGGGACTTCTAGATCTGCCCTTGATATTAAATGACCAAAGATTTAAAAGGGAATTAGGAGAATCAAAGAGGACTGTGATTATAAAATGACTAGTACTCACATTGGCTATGCTTCTTCCAAAAAAAAAGCAGCGTACTTTTGCTAGGAAAAACCAATATTTCTCACTAATATTTGTTTTAAAAGATACAAATACAATTACACAAATAGTATTGAGCATAAATAGTCAAATATAATTTGAATGCTTCACTATATAATGCAAGGTCTCTGTATATTTAAACAATTCCATTAGTACTTTTTAAAAACGTCTTTTAAATCTTTTTAGCAAATAATAAAAGTTTATGCTATTAACTAGCAACTTTGTCATCATAAAATATCATAAAACATTATCACGAACGCTATTTATCTGTCTGGTGATTTCATGCTAATAAGAGATGTGCACCTCTTGTGCTTATTACCATTAGTCCAATCTTTAAGATTATAATGTCTCCATTTCAGTCATTGTGCATTGAAATATTTTCATTGGAAAATACTATTTGCTTCTTGAAAATATTTTATGAAAAATAATCAATTATTTACAACATAGTTGTATCAATCATAAGCCTGGTTACTTGAATTCAATTTTTGAAATCAGAGGTTTTTTTCACGATGACTGACAATGTTTTTAACACCTTGTTTAAATTCTACGGCAATCATTTAATTCAAAATGCTTGGAGGGGTGTGTGTTTGTGTGTACAGACAGACAGAAAGACACACACACACAGATACACACAAACCCTGCACTAACAGCAATTCCCCAAAACCTGATTTCTTCCGGAATTTCCTGTAGCATTCATGAAAATTATTTGAGACAGGGGCATGCTTTCATGCAGTCTTCATATGCTACAGAGGTTGCAGAACAGCATTCTCCCAAACTGTTTCAAGAACAAAGACCTCATGTGACTTAGAGCAGCCTCAGGTAAACTGTGGGGGGGATGTCAACAGAAAAGGAATACTGCCTGAAGGTAAGTGGTGCACAGCCACTTCTTGGGGAGCATTGGGCCATGGGGCAACTGTACCTTGGGGAATGGCATAAATCAGCCATTTTGAATGGCAGCAGTGATACTAGAGCTGAAGTCAAGGCACAAGTCCCTACTTCTGTTCAGAAATTACTTTACCCAGTGTTCAGACAGGTCTATAAGGGGAAAGATAATTATTTCTCTTTTGTTTGTTTGAACAGTGTGACATGCCAGCAAAGTCAAGTTAGGCATTTTCCAGAGTTTTGACACATTGAGCCCAAAAGGTTCATCATCACTGCCCTGATATCTATCTATCTCATCAACCTTTGTTTTTATGTATATGCACTTGATAGTGAATATAATACTAGCATATGGATCTTTGATTTCTTAAACCAATATATTTTGTTATTACTACTTGAAATAGTTGTCAAAAAAATAAAAATCATTCCTACTGAATTTTTAAGAACTTATTCTTCAATTAATATCCATTATGTATCTGGACTATGTGGGAAGCATTTCCCATCAGTTCCCAAATCTAGGCTAAGAAAAAAATCCTGTGATCCTGTGAATTTGAGCAGGAAATGGAAGAATGTGGCATGGATGTCCCTAATAACAATAAAATGAGGTGATTGACAATAAACAGGAGAATGAGCTTGTGTGTGTGTTGAATTCTTTAAACTCCAATTTAGCTCTGGTTATGGGGATAGACAGTGAGATATATTGGTAGTTCCAACTATGGCAGCAATGGCAAGAGTAAATTTCCATAATTACATCTAGTACTTTAACTGAATTGTTCTGACAGGCATATATTATCTATTAGAGAAAATCCCACCTTCCCCCCCCACATCCTGCTACTTTCCTCCCCAACCTCCAATTGTAATATTTTCCTGATTGTCATGTCATTAATACAAACCTACATACAAATTAGAACTGTATGAATATTGTTGTCTGTCTGTCTGTCAGGCTCCCAAACCTGAAATCACTTAATCTTGCCTTGCTAGAGCTGAAACCTGTTGTCCCCAATCTAAATTCTCACAGTCTCCAGGCATCAGGATAAGATGTTTACAGGATTGAGTAATTCATCATGGGAATAGATGATACCCCTCCTACCCATAGTGATAATTAGCTCACCCAGTAGCCTCATGTAGATATTAAATAGGAGAAAAAAGTATTAAGCCTTGTAGCACCCCAAATGGTAGAGGCCAAGACGGAATTTGCAATGGGTGAGCTCCTGTTCACACCCCAGCTCCTGCCAATGTAGCAGTTCAAAAGCATGCAAATGCAAGTAGATAAATAGGTAGCACTTTGGTGGGAAGGTAAAAGCTCTCCATGATATCATGCTGGCCACATGACTGCAGAAACAATATTTGGATATTGTTGGCCCAATGGCCTTGAAATGGAGATGAGAACTGCCCCTTTTAGTCAGCAACTGGCTGAGTAAAATCCTTAGGGACTACTTTACCCTTTTTAATATATATATATATATATGAAAAGTGTAGAATATATAATTGCAAGTTTGTCAAGAGATGAAAAAGAAGGGACTATGTAAGACCTCTATGTTCTACCTATTAAAATATAGATTGCATTTAAAATACATGGCAATCGTTTGATACAACCACAATTGCATTTGAGTAATATAGTTGCATATAATGGTCTAGTGATTTCTTTTCAGTATTGCAGCACTCATGTTATTCTTATAAATGTAATCAATGTTTTTAATACCTAAGAAATATATGGCCACATTTTTTTCCCAAAAGTAGTAGCTCTCCTTATGTCAGATAGCTTAAATCAATCTGCATGTAGTGCATTAGTATACTATTTAGTTAAATAAATTTTCAATCAAAATCTGAAATATACTTAGAACTATGTAAATGATATAATAAAACATTTCATTCCATTTGTCTTCCAATTTTATCCAAAAATTAGGGCTTATAATTTAAAATCGTATGTACTTTAAAATGATAAAATTATGTCTCTTCATTAAGCTTCAATTTTTATAATAGTACAACTGTAATTTTCCAACAAAATATTCAGAAACTACTATGTATGCCATCAACACTATAGCAACAAAAATGAAAAATCTAGCAACAATAGTATCCCTAGCCATATCCCTAAATACCTGTATCTTATCTTTAATACCTCAGCAGTGAAAAATCTGTGTTTGGTGAAAAAAGGTTTATCTTTATGCATGCAGTTTCAATCAGCTCCTTTAATAGGACAATCTTGCATCATACAAACAAACACAAAATGCAAAGATTATTGCATTATTAATATCAATATGTCATCAGTAGTAACTTTCTGAGCATAGAGAAGAGGTCCTTGATAATCCCCCATCCACTGGGTGAGTAAATAGCATCTTATAGCATCTGGAAGTATTCAGACTCCTCTAGAAATTTTCTATCTTTATTGGCAGCAAACTACCTTAAAATATACCTGATAAAATTTTAAAACATCATTAATATAAAAAATAGATGGAAATATATTTACTATTTTCCTGTTTTCTACAATAGTTATTTCACTTAAAGGTTTCTTGCATTATGAAGGATGTACTATATTGTATCTTTTGGAAAGTAGATTACATTTCTGAGACAGATAATAAGTCTGTATTGATCTTAGTATATATAACTTCATTAAAAATAAAATTACAGCATAGATGGTGATTATCCTTATTAGTATTTATCACTGACTTTGTTTGAATTTTGTGTAATTTGCTCTGCAGTCATAATACTTCATAATTCAACTTTCTTTTAACATGATAACCAAAAAAAAAGAGAAACAACTGAATTAAAATATTTAAAAACAAAGACAAAATTGTAAAATAAAATTGTAAAATACTAAATACAAAGAAAAAAATAGAGATATAAGTTAAGGCAGTTGACATAAAGGGGGTAAAAAGCAGTGAGTCACAGTGTTTGCTTAATACTGGAATAAAAACAGTGATGAAAAATGTTGAATGGATTCATAATAAAAGATTATTGTTTCCAACTATTTCCTAGATATATCAGGCAAAAAGAGATATGCAATATAACAAGAGACAAAATTCTGATATGTTCTCCATTTTCTATTTAAACCTTCTCACTATAAATTCAGTAAAAAATATGCAGGAAGTGAGGGAATCTTATTAATAAGATGATCTTGCTCTCTATTTTCTATCCTTATTTTAATTATTTTAATTTTGGAACAACCTACAGGTAAGTGATTCTTTTGCTTTATTTCAACCCTATGTCTTTCCTACTTCATTTACTTATACTTAAAAGTATTTACTTACAAATAGATACACACACAACGTAAATCAAAAATTTTGCTGAACTTCCTGTAGATTTATCACTACATAAATTTATTCCTCTTAATTTCCATGTAGGTTCCCAGCATTAATGTTACACATAATCCTATTTCACTAAATTTCCAACTGTTTAAATCTTCTGTTTATGTTATGATTAAACATGTATAAAGCAAAATTATTTGTACTGAAAATCAGAAAATTATTAACAACCACATACAATGAAATGTAAAATGTGGCAAAATTCATTTAAATGTACCTATTAATGTGCTTTTGTAAAACTACTTTCAATGCTGCATAGTTATTTTACACATACATTTTTAATATTAGACATCCAAACACTGCATTAAAGAATAACAAAAGCTAAACTCTCCCTTGGAGGTAATAATTTTCATTGTTGCCAGGTCAGTGATTCAGATTTCACAAGGCAATCCCTGACTACAAAACAGCAAGCCTTTTTTTAGGTCATGAGGTCCTGTAAGGGGCTTTTCAGAAGCCAAGCATAAAAGTCTTGAAATAACAAGCAAAAACACAGGTTTCTTAATTTACCCGGTTGGATTCCTGTAATAAGTACTTAACAACAGCAGCCCCAGAGCAACTCTGCAGTCATCAGCAAGACTATTTACCAGATGATTTAGCAAACAGATTTCCAAGGTTTTTACTTACACACATAGATAAGAAAATAAGGAACAAGCAGAAATACCAGCATCTGTCTTCACAGTTAATCTTTCAGTACATTCAGAAAAAGAACCAAACCTATAGAATTTTAGAAATTCTGTGCTGTTTTAAAAACCCCAGGAACACAACAATTTTTGATAACATATCCAAAATATTATTAATTACAAACAGTACATAGGAAATTGACTGCCCCAAGCCATGCCTGTTTATAAAGAACTGCAAGATGATTTCTGCCTAATTTCTGGCCCCCAATTAGAGTCTTCATCAAAGCCAGTCAGTGTTGTAATGAAGAATGGAAAAATAGAATGATTTTTAATTTCATCCCCAGGTAAATGTTCTCCCAGAAAACTTTAAAAGGTAGTGAAAGTTTTTAGTTATATTTATCACTCTTCAGGATCCAATCTGAGTCGGTCACCAGGACCAAAGATTATTCTTCCAAGTGTTCGGGCTCATGCTGGAGCCCACCCTCAGGGAAGTTTTCTCTCTCCAGAATGTGTAACCACTCATTTCACTTTCCCCCTCCCATCTCCCCTTTGCGACACACTATTACAATGGGGATGAAAATTCTCATATACATGGCCCAATCTAGTTCTCTCTTCTAACTTTGCTGAATCTATTTTTGTTTGGTGTCCAACAGCCTTGCCAGAATAAAATCTTATACTGGCACTAAATAAACAGGCATTCAAGAATTAGAAAATAAAAAAGCAGTAACACGTTGAAAAAGAAACTGTAATATTTGGCATTGGTTTCCACTATCTGACCTGCTTACTCAATGCTGCAAAAAATGGAAGGAGGGGAAATTGTATTCCAATAAAGCAGTATAAAGATTGACAGAGGAAGAAAAAAATAAAGAACAAACCTAAACTATTTTATATCAATAGCACTATCACTTTCAGTAACTATAATTTGCCAACTGTTTGTGGCACTAAAGTATGAGTCTTTAGAACAGTGGTTCTCAACCTTCTCAATGCCACGACCTTTTAATACAGTTCCTCATGTTGTGGTGATCCCCAACCATAAAATTATTTTTGTTGCTACTTCGTGACTGTAATTTTGCTACTGTTACGAATCGTAATGTAAATATCTGATATGCAGAATGTATTTTCATTATTACAAATTTAACATAATTAAAGCATAGTGATTAATCATAAAAACAATATGTAATTATATATTGTGAAATGGTTTGCTAATGAAAATAAAATAAAATAAAATAATTAATATAATATAATATAATATAACCTATAACTTGTTACAAAAAGTCCATGAAACATTTCAGTTGGTAACAAAATAAAAATAAAACGGAGAAGACAGACAGTAAAAAAAATGGGTCAAAAGAAATACAGTACTAGGTTGGATATCCCCTCCTATTTTTCATCTTGTCCTGGTTCTTTATGATTTATCAATTGTTGTTTGTAACTAATGATTGTAACTATTATTATGACCTATGACCTATTGCTTGCTGTTTATATGTACACTGTGATTTGGTGCACTGGAGACAAATTCCTTGTGTGTCTTATCACACGTCAACCAATAAACATTTATATTTCATTCTATTCCTATTTCATTCTATTCTATTCCATCCTATTCCTATTTCATTCTATTATTCTATTCTATTCTATTCCTATTACATTCCTATTCCCATTCCCATTCCATTTTCCTATTCCCATTCCATTCCATTTTCCTATTCCATTCCATTCTATTCTAAGCATGCAAGCTTAAAACTTAAAACTAAAAAGATGTAGTGCTTTATTTTTTTTTCAAAGCAGCTGTTGAAATTGTTTTGTGACAGCTACCTTTTTTTCCCTCCGCCCCTAAACTCCTGGAATCCCCTCGCTTCCAAGTTTTCCAACCACTCATTCATAGATATTGCAGGAAGGAAACAAAGGCGGGTTTCCTTGTGAATGGACAGAAGTTTTTACAGAATAGGGAAAACCCAAACCTCTGGAGCCAGCTGCTGCAGAGCACCTGCATGAATTTCTGAGTCTCCAAGAAGGAGGCGGCTGCGGACTGAAGGGACAACGTCACCATCTTTCCCGCTTCGGTTCTCATCTCCTTCTTCCCAGCGTCCCCTCCCCTTGGCACTGGGAGACCGAGCCCGGCTCGGCCACCTCTCAGGGCGCTGCCTCACCAGCGCTTGGGCACTCCATTCCATCCGATCCGCTGGTGCCTCTTGTGTTGCAATTGGCTGGGTGCCGGCTGTCCTCATGGCGCCGCTCCTGTCAGGTACTCTTCTTTTTTGCAAGGCAATGGCTGCCGCCACCGCTGTCGCAGTTCCCCTGGCTCCAAATACTGGCATGCAGGTTTCTCGGTTCCTAAGACCATCGAAAATATGTCTTTTCTGATGGTCTTAGGCGACCACTGTGAAAGAGTCATTCAACCCCCAAAGAGGTCACGACCCACAGGTTGAGAACCGTTGCTTTAGAGCCCATAACAAGAAACTAAGGGTCTGCTTGCAACCCATATATTACAAATGATCTTCCTCATATATTATTTCGGAGAAGTCCTTTCCAAATAACTATAAGGCTTTCCAGTTTATTCTCATTCATAGTGAAAAACTTAACAATCAGAAATTTTGATGATGAGATTCTTTCTTTTTGTCATTGGTCCCAAGGATGTGGTCTTCCGCTACTTAGCTTTTTTAATCTTACTCGCATGTTGTTCCATTTCCAAACAAAAACCAGCACTGCATCCATTCAACATTTATTTTATAAAAATGCATATGAAACTGCTATAGGAATCCAAAAATATTTTTGTAAACAATGCTAGATACTAGTGTTCTGCAGCTTGCAAGCTTCCCCTTTAAAAAAAAAAGTAAAATAATCTGTAAAAAGTGACTCAAGGAGAGTTAGTACAATAAACTTTTTTAAAAAAATACATTTATTTAAATAAACAAAATATAAAAAATTGAGGGGAAAAAAGTGTAAAAAAAAAGACATAAAACTAAAAACATAGTTATAAAAATAGGATTTTAATACAGGTGTATATGTGTATGTATGTGTATGTATATGTGTACACATATACATATACATACATACACCCAATAGGCCAAGTGTGTGTCTGTGCGTATGTATATAAAAGATGATACAACTGTTTGAATAAAGTATGGTATGGAGTTATTTCATTCCATGACCAATCTCTAGAAACATTTCAAAACCGCTTTTTATCACTTTGATCAAAACCAATGACATGTCAATAGATTTCTTTCTGTCTTCCCACTGTAGCATTATCTCAAAGTTAGTTTTCAAAGGCTGGAAGAGGCTCTAAGAAACATTTGAGACCGCAGAAATGATTATAAGGGGAAGAAAGAATTATTCATTTAACATTTCCATTCATATAAGCAGTTCTTTCAGCAGAAACATGCCATCTATATACTCCCAATTTTTAAAGCAAATTGTGAAGCTTAATATGGTGTCTAATTTATAATGGAATGATCTTTGAGATTTCTTCAGAGAAATTCTTATGCCTTGCTAAAGTCAGCGTAGTGTAAACTAATTAAATATATATTTATTAAAAAAAAGTATAGAGAGAGGTAAAAGTGTACATTCAGGGTAAAATTTTGACTCAAATCAAGTATTGCTATTCTTGTAAATGTAGTTTATGAGGATGATTACAAAGGAATACATAATTCATATAAACATTGCTTTTTTCTAGTCTTCTTCATATTAGATTAATTCTTCATAACTAAAGATGAATTATGTTCTTAACAAAATATGAACACAGACTTTAACATCTGATTGTACTGCTCCATCTGTATACATAGCAAAATGTAAGAAATAAGTTTGTAGAAATAATGTTTGTTTTCCATATTGGCTACTGGTTTTGCCAATAGTTACATTCCCAACTTCATGAAAGAATAAACTTGGAAATGATTAATATTTAATTTTTACAATACTATTAAATGACATTGGTAATTATACAAATATATTAACTGGAATTGTAGAAAAGCCATTTATTTTCAAAAGGCTTCAGTAAAACTAAACATTTTTAACAACTTATTTCTCGGCATGCAATTCTTATCAAAAATTTGAAGCACTACAAAATGACTTTCTAATAGTCTGCAAAATTTAGAACACACCTTTAAAACATTAAAATAAAAAATATTTTTAAAAAGGTATGTCTCCTAAGTCAATTGATATTAGAATGAACTCTCCTCTCCCAATTATATTGAATGGAATTGCTCACTGTGGGAAGAATGAAACCATTGCAAAGCAATGCCTCAACTCTTAAAGGTAGTCCAATAAAACATACAGAAAATTGATGATATAAAAAATTGATGAACTGTCTGATAGACCCAACAAAGGCTTATTCCCCTCAAAGACCTGATGAAGATAATTCAACAGAATTCTGTTTGTATCCCAAGTCCAGACCTGAATCCTAAATAAAATGAGTCCAAGTAGCCTGATTTTTCTAAACTAGGGGTGTCAACCTCAAGACTCAGGGCCCAAATCCTGACCATTGGGTACTTATATCTGGCCTGTGGGGCCCACCCTGGGAACAGCAAAGGACTTGCCCGTGGTGCCTCTGCTAGTGAAAATGGAGTTTGGGAAGGCCGCATGCGGCCCTCCCAAGCTCTGTTTTTGCTGGCAGAGGGTTTCAGGAGGCTGTTGCAGCAGAAAATGGAGCTCAGGAGCCTGTTTTCACTGGCACAACACTTGGGCCACCACAGGCACCTGCAACATGAGTGAAGTTGAGCTGGCCATGCCCACCCTGTCCCCCTGAAGTCAAACAAAACCCTTATGAGGTCCTCAATGAAATCGAATTTGACACCCCTGCTCTAGAATATAAGCAAGAATCAGTAGGAATCTTAAAATATACTTTAAGGTGATCACAATATTTAACATAATAATCCAACTATACCATTCATTACCTGAATTTTCAGCTAAAGAATCTCAGTAGGCTTGTGAAAGGAGCAGATACATAGCTTAGCTCAACATATTATTCTGGGTAGTATACAAGAACACGCTTAACGTCAGCCATTTCTAAAGTCTAAAACAACCAGAAATCACATAGCTTAAAATTAATATTATTACTACTGATGATAATTAGATGGAATATAGGAATAATTCTGCAATAATAGATTTTTCCAAAGAACAATCTGGCCACAGCGTTTTGTACCTATTGCAGCTTCTGAGACTTCTTCAATCTTATACTGGTAAATTAATATATATATGAATTAGCAATTGTACTAGTCATAAGTACAAGTTACTACGGTGCAATACTAAACTGTTTCTCCATTCATCAGGCCTAGTAGGGTATTATACCCAGTAGACAGATAAATAAAACCATAGTACATAATACAATTTCCCCAAGATCTATAAACCACTGTCTCCGCACCGCCTGGCAACCGCCAGTATCCCAGGCCTCTTCTACTCAGAGTCTGGTGGCGGTGGCAGCAGGGCTTATGAATATAGAAAGCTCCTGAACATTGCTGTCTTGCAACCACCCACCCCAAGGTGCTCTGTGTTCTCCCCATCTACTCCCTCGCCCGGCTTTCCCTCTGGACACCTGTGATGAGTTGCCACCTCAGCAAGTTGTCCCTATGGTGAGTTGGCCATGTGGAGTTGTTCTGCGGTGACTTGGTGGCAGAGAGATGGCAGAGGCGAGCTGGCCATGGTGAGTTGTCCTAGATCCAAGGAGAAGAGCCAATCAACAAATTAAATAGCTGGGCTTCTTTGATGTTACAAACTTTCATCACCAGAGGTACCGCATCACTGGTTTCATCCTTATTGAGACTTTTCAGATGCATCTAGCTATGCCTGAAGAGTTTCAGTAAACAGAAATCCAATCACAAAGTGCCTCCTTGTGGTCAGTGTAATGGAAAACAATGCTTAGACTATACAATATGAAAACACAGAAATTCCTCCTCCTCCAGAGGAGCATGAAGAAGTCATGTAAAACCTTGTAAATGGGGGCATGACATAATGAAACAACTCTATTGCTGTTCTCTGTCATATCAAAGGAAGATGGGCTGAATGTACCCACCATTCTGAAAATGCTTCTAATGATGTTATTAATTGTGCAGATTTATACTGTAAAAATGATTCCGTTTCATACCCTGGTCCCAAGATACTTAAGGGCATTTACCCCAGATGCAATATATCTCTATAACTAAAAAGAAGCCTGTGCAATATCCAAGTAAAGATACCACATGCAGGAATCAGAATGCTGCATTCTGTTTTAGCTGTGCCTCATTTCCAAGTACATTACAATTAACCAAATATGAGATCACCAGTGTATAAACAATGACAAGGCATCCTTTAAGGGACATGAAAGGACACAAATCATAAAAGCCACTATTTCTTCAAATGGCAAGCAATTTAGGAGCGTGCACGGACACACCCCCTAAGCTACATACTTATTAAAGAACCCATCCTGTTTATTACAAAAAAGTTCCCAGTGATGAAAGCAAGATGACAGTTATCTAGAATACACTAAATACTAGCAAGATGTCTCCAATTTTCCAAATTCTATAATGAAACTTTTTTCTTTTTAAATCTCAAGAGCAGAGTGTGATTACTGACCCTGACATATAAGTACAATGCTTATGTAATGATTTATTGATGTTTGTGGATTAAATAGAAACTTTAGAACTCCAGATCAAAAGAAAGTAGGAGATAAGAAGAGCCTTACTCTCTTATCTTATTCAGAAGATACATTTCTATGTAAAGGCTCATGATCATTTCTACGATGCATTCATGACCGAAGAAGAAAATAATAATTAAAGTTACAGAACCCTAAAATCTGCTTAACAATTCATGTTAAGAATTATGTTTGCATATTTGACACAAAACAGATTTCCATAGCATCCTGTCAATTGTAGAATAAATATTTTTATTGAGACCTTCCTTGAGTGGAAAAATTACTATATTTAAACTAATTCACTAATGGATGAGTTGCTTCTATGTGAATGTGATAGGGATAAAAAGGCTATTCCATTTATTCCAAGTGAATCAAACCAAGACCAAATCAAACTAGATTAAACAATATATTTTTATGATTATTTTTCACTCAATTTTCACATCAAACCATATTTTAACTTAATTATCACAACCATTTTGCGAGTTCAACAATTAGCAGACACTTTGTTTGAATATGTACAAGAACTGTATTCAGCAAGATGTGTTCAAGAATTTTACTTGCAGCTTCATACAGTCAAAATTATGCATTTCAATCTATGATAGTTTTAAAATTTATTTAAACATTATTTTAAACTGGCACACCAATCTTTTTTTAATTGCCAAAAATTCTCTATTTCATGGATTTTAAAACATGAAGATACAAAGTCAAATTAGTTTTGTTATTCATCAATGTAAGAAAAAATGCATTCCTATTATATAAATCATGTTCTATAATATATTATGCCATCTTTTCCAACACCCTGTTTATCAGAGAGATTATGTTGAAGTATTCCTCAGAAACAATGACAGAAAACATCTAGGATCAAGGATACTGCTTGATTCATCTACTCTAATAAGTGTCATAAATTATTTACTGAACTTCAAAGCCTTAAATTCAAGGAAGAAGAGATAAGGCAAGCAGAAGATTGTTTATTTATTATAAATTATTTATACAGTAGGTTTATACTGGATACAGAGGATATGCAGAAAAGGCAAAATCCTGGAAAACCTATATAGCAAAATATTATATTAATTCTAGTAACGCTATTTTATTGATAAATACAAAAATCAGAACTTTTACACTTTATCTACATATTAACATTGAGAAAAATAGTAATGTACTAACAAACACTATGTCTAAAGCAAGAGAAGTCATCCCTGCAGGAAAACCAAAAACAATAGAAAAGACAACATAAACATGCACATGTCAAATAATATCAAGGCTTATCAGGGTATTTGGCGTAGAACTTCTGTAAAAGTGTAGGAGCCCTAACATGAGATTTCTCAACCCATTCAGTATGGGAGGGGGAAAAATGTTTCCAGGACACCAGATACTGAATTCGACTCCTATGTTTCCTGGAGCAACCTCCAATGCCTTGCGGGCCACGGGCCAAAATTGGCGAAGTTGATCCCTCCACTCGGAGAGGGACAAAATTTGTGGTTTCTCTTCAGGTAACTCAGGAATCAGTACAAAATCCTGGCCAAATACAAATCTAAAAGGGGTCAAGCCGGTACTGCTGTGCACAGTTATTGTACGCCACCTCAGCATGTGGTAACAGTTCAGTCTAATTATCTTGTTGATAATTGATGAAACACCGGAGGTACTGTTCCAAAACAGAATTAGTCCGTTCACAAGCCCTATTAGTCTGAGGATGGTAGGCGGAGCTTAGCCCCTGGGCGGAGCCATTTAACTTCAGAAACTCCTTCCAAAAGAGGGAAGTGAATTGGACCCCCCCCCCGTAACCGAAATTATGCACTCAAGCACTCCATGTAACTGATACACATGTCAAATAAATAATTTAGCTAATGACTTAGTAGATGGGATTTTGGAACAGGGTACAAAATGAACTTGTTTGGAAAACAGGTCGGTGATAACTCAAATCACGGTAGTCCTAGACGCTCTGGCAAGTCGACAATGAAATCCATTGATATCTCCTTCCATGGGGCCTCAGGGCGGGCAACATTTTGGAGAAGGCCCTGGGGCTTCCTGGTGGTCGTTTCGCAGCTGCACAAATGGGACAACATATAAATAAACTTCAAACAAACAAACAAACAAACAACTGGCTATGTAGGACTCAATGTCTTTTTTCAGTGAAGGCCACCAAAATTGTCTCTTAATCAGATGCAGTCTTTACAAACCAAAATGGTCCGCCATTCTTGAATTGTGGGCCCGTTGAAGAACAATAGGTTTCAGGTTAGCAGGAACATACAATTTAGCTCCTACCCAAGCCAGTCCATCTTTCATGGTGCATTCGTTTGAATGTTTCTTGAACCAGTCATCAGACTCAAGGCCCTCCTTGAGTTTGTATATTAGGTCCGTAGTGACCTCTACATGTGCTATGCCTTGGCTCCTAGTAACCACCGGGGCAGCCAGACTTTTTGCTGGGATGACTGGGTGAATAACGCTCAGCTTAGAGTGGTTGTACTGGGGAAGCCTAGACAAGGCATCGGCAATGAAGTTCTCCCCCCCCCCCGGAATGTACTTGAAGGTAAAGTTGAAACGGTTGAAGTGTTGTGCCCAACGCACCTGTTTAGGAGAAAGCTTACACGGGGTCTTCAATGCTTCCAAATGTTTATGATCAGTCCATACTTCAAAAGGGTGTTTTGCCCCTTCTAGGAAATGTCGCCAGGTCATCAAAGCCCATCTGACAGGAAAAGCTTTCTTTTCCCATATAGTCCATCTCCTCTGTCTCTGTAAACTTATGTGAGGTGTAAACGCATGTCTGCAATTTTCCATCAGTGTTCATACTGCCCCCGCCGCCACATCACTGGCATCAGCTTGAACGATAAATGGTGCCTCCATATCCCAGTGATTCAAAACAGGTTCAGCTGCAAAGAGTCGCTTTAATTTTTTGAAAGCGGCTTGACACTTCATAGTCCAATTCAAAGGCTTACCCAGTCTGGGTTTAGCCTCCCCTTTTGATTTTAGGAGATTTGTAATGGACAGAGCAATGCTGGCAAATGAGGGCATAAATTGATGATAAAAATTTGCAAATCCCCCAAATCTTTGTAATTGTTTGCGGGTGCGAGGAGGTGCCCACTCAGTGACAGCCTGAACTTTCGCCATGCCCATCTTGATGTCATTGTGGGAGATGTGGTAGCCAAGGTAATCAATCTTCTCTTGATGAAATTCACATGTAGACAATTTGGCATAAAGTTTGGTGGCCCGGAGTTTCTTGAGTACTGATTGCACTAAAGTCACATGTTCATCACGTGTTTCGGTGTAGATAAGGATGTTGTCAAGGTAGACGATCACGCCTTTGTACAGGTGTTCATGCAAAACTTCGTTTGTTAATTGCATGAAAACTGCTGGCACCCCCTGCAGACCAAAAGGGATTACCCTGAATTGAAAACATCCCAAAGGAGAGTTGAAAGCAGTTTTCCATTTATCTCCCTCTTTAATTCTGACTCTGTAGTAGGCCTCTCTTAGGTCCAATTTTGTGAAAATCTTCCCTTTACCCAATTGGGCCAACATGCCCTCCATCAGCGGGAGGGGATATACACAAACACTGTTGAGGTTGAGGTTTTTGTAGTTGACACATAAATGAAAAGAGCCATCTTTCTTTTCTCTAAACAATACAGGAGCGGCCACCCATGGCCTACTAGGCTCTCTAAACCCCCTTTCCAAATTTTTGTCAATAAACTTCTGTAAATCCTCCATTTCCCATGGGGGTCATCAAGTAAATCTAGGGTTTGGGGAGTTTTATTCCTGAGAGGATTTCAATGCTGCAATCTGTTGCGCAGTGGGGGGGGGTAATTTATCAGAAGATTTTTCACTGAAAATGTCCTTTAGGTCCCAATATTCTTTTGGGATTTTCTCCTCCCCTCAATTTTTTCCTACACCGCAGCCGCCAGGTTAGGTTCAGCGTTGGCTATGTGGGAAACCCTCCCCTTTCCATCTGGGGGTTTAGCGGATCGAATGTGCAACCACCCTTTCTTGCAGTTGATGTGTGGGTTCCATCTCCGTAACCAGGGTAAGCCCAGTATGAGGGGCCGATCCATCCCTGGTGTAAGGATGGAACTTAAAGTTTCTTGGTGATCCCCCATCCACATATCTATTGGTTCAGTCACAAAATGGGCAGGAGCCCCCTCCCAGCTACTGACCCATCTAACTGGCAAAAGGCAATGGGGACTTTCAAAGTCCTCAAGTCTTAAACCCATTTTTTCCACCACTTCTAGGCTAATAATGCAACGTGTGCATCCAGACTCTAAAAGGGCCAGCATTTTTGCTTGGGCATCAATAGAGGGCACTTTAAGTTCTACTGGGATGGTCATGGGGCCCGATTGGGAACTTACCAAATGGTTGTCATCGGTTTCACTTTCCCCCGATGGAGAGGAGGGTTCTTCTTTCCTCAGAATGGGAGGGAATTCTGGTTCCACCCCTTTCATAGCGGTGTCCTTTTGCTTCCCGGGTTGTTTGTCTGGCTTCCTCTCCCCAGCAGCAGGGGGCTTTGGGCCAATTTTGGAGTGGCAATTGTAGACCAACTTTTTCCTTCTTTTGGGGTTCCTCTTTTGGCACAGTTTCAAAAGAGCTTCAAAACTTTGAACTCAAAAGAGCTCAAGTAATTCTTTTTCAATTAATTTTATGGTTGACCCTAATCATGCTTTATAGATTGTCTTTTGCTCATGTATAACTTCTTTAGATTTTCTCTCTATGGCAGTGCTGGAATGGGAACAGGTACATAGCACAGATACATGGCTCCTGCACATAATGCTACAATTTAGTTAATCAAATCTTATTTCATTTTGTGAATAAAGTACTATATTATAGCATAGACAACAAACGATGTTAAAAGAAAACATAATTTAACACAAATTCAGCCATGGTGAGTGCATTACCCTATGGTAGGTAAAACTAAATAATGCATTTTATGGCTTAGCATGATATGTAAATATAAACAGGGCATATAGTCTTGAGAAACAACTATGGGTAATTTAGATAGGTGATAGAAAAGCAATCTAAATAATATGAAAGAGGAATAATTACTTGACTAGCATTCAACTAAGATAAGGACATAAGCTTTAAACTCTCCTTCTAGCCACTTTTCCTATTAAAGCACAGCATATTATTTTCATTTTTCACTTTACTTATTTTCACTTTACTTATTTTCACAATATAGAATAGAACATACTGGATCATCCTAAAGATAAAACTCAAGATTTTTGTTGATTTTAATCAAAAGATAGACCTTCACCTTCTACTAGCTTTTACTAGCTTCTTTTGCAAATATCATTTCCTCTGTCCCTAAAGCCTTAAAAAGCAGAACAGCTAAGGTTGATAACTCACTAGACAATTACTCAAAGTTTCTTTCTAACCACAGCTTTAAAAAGAACTTCAAGGAGGCAGGAAACTGTATAAAGCCATCATAAAAATGACAGAAGATATGGCGGCCTCTGCACTGGATGACTCTATTTCTCCTGTGAGACAGAAAAAAGAGCTTTTGAATATACCATAGAAACTATTATAGATTTGCAATCAAAGCTTAAAAATCTGGAAAATCACAACAGCAGATCAAATATTAGAATCTATGAGATTCCAACACAAGAATGTGTTCATTTTTTTTAATTACTCAGGTTAAAGACCCATGCCTGATTTTGAAGGTCATCAATAAGAATACTCAACATACAAAAGGAGTACTTTGCTCAAAAATACAGAATTCACAACTGAGATATCTTATTAAAGTAATACCTTACCTTTAAAATAACAAATAACAAAAACAGGGAATACAATGAGGGGATACAATGCATATAACTAGAGCTTTTTCAATGCTTATATCCAGAGAGCAAACCTAACAAACAAACAAAAAAAAACTTTGGAATTGCACTAATTGAAAAAGACATGAATTTCATGCAAACTGGTCTTTTAAACTATGTTTCAAAGAACTTGAAGTTAACCAGTACTAAAGAATAGTTAAAGATCTGGGTAAAATAATACTCTCTAAATAAACAATACTGCTAAATTCATAATCTACACACATTTCTTTTGTTCCAGCTAAAATATCAGTGTACTGGCTTCATGGGTATGTGTACACACACACACACACACACACACACACACACACACACACACACACACACACCTTTTTCACAAAAATCACAAAAATATTTGTGGGGTTTGTTTACTTGTCTGAGAGGGGGGAGATTCAACCATCGCTGAAGGACAGAGTATTTCCAATGTCATATTTTGATTTGTTAGCTACAATAGCAACTATTTCATCCCTGCTGAAGTTAAATTATTTAGGGTCAAGGTATTGGATCTTCCGCTTTATTATAAAATAAATATTTGGACTTTTAAGGAAGGGAAGGGAGAAGAAAAAGAAAAAGAATCTTATTTAGCAAAGGAGAAAAACAAGGTAAATCGGAACTGAGCATGCCTGACTGTGGAATTCTGGGAGCTGAAGTCCACAAATCTAAAAAAAATTGCTGCCTCACCAGCCATAAAGCTCACCTCACGTCACTGCTAGCTATTTAGCTAATATTTTCCTTAAGAAATGAATCAATTTAATGATTCTCTCTCCAGTATAAAATACTTAATATAGTCATATTTTTGTTCATAATTCTAGTCATTATGTTTTATTAACGTCTTCATTTTTTGATTTTATTACTTTACTTTGTGACTGTTTGCCAGGACACTATTTTATTAATAGTAAGTTGCCTGAACTGAGATGGGAAGTAAATAAATTTTATAAATGAATGAAGAGTACTACTAGTCTGTAGAGCGTTAGGGAGCTGGCCTTTATTAGAAACTTGTATTTTAACTAAATTTAGAGTTACGTTTCACTGTTAGCTTCTGTGAGAAACAGGTGGTTATCGATATGAGTGTGAAATATATGTATGACCTATAGATATTTTTATACCTTTAAATTGTCCCTTTTTATAGTTAAGGAAAGTATCCTTGAGGTTGAGAGTTTAGAAACAGCTATGAAAAGCTATTAGATTTAACCCAACACTGTATTCCTACAAGATACCAACCATAAGACAGGATCCCTTCTTAAACATCCACCAATAATCAGTTTTATTTTTTTAAAAAACCCTGTTGTAATGCAAAAATATTGCTATTCTAATTATGAAAAAAAATCCCCTTTTTCCTACTCTATCAAGATGCTGGTTTATTATGCTCCAAATAAAACTCAATTTGCTGACCATCCTACTGATGAATTTGGAACAGTGTTATATGACCAATATGGTTTTATATGGACATTTCATATATTTCTCCTTGCTAGTTTTTGACTGGACACAGCTAATACAACAGATTGAACTTAATGGATAGCATGGGGCATAATTATATGCTACATAAAATGTTTTTTATTCAAATAACATAGAACTATCTGTACACATTACTTAACTCACACATTTTTGAATTACATGTCACCACACATCTGACTTCATAATAAATAAAATAAATCACAGTTCAATCGCGAGCTGCAAATATTCTTCTATTGAAATCTCATTATATTTAAACTTCAGGATTTATCATTATTATTATTGAAATGTTTCTTTTTAAAATCTTTTAGAATACTAATAACAAAAAGCTTAACAATGTCTACAGGGGGAAACTAATATTGGAAAATGAAGCACATTAAAATAATATATCTAAAGTGTATATCATGATAAATAACAATGTAAGAATAAGTATTATTTTTATTTCAATCAATTACCTATTATGCAGACAAACATACTCAAATACAGATAAACTCTTATATATAATTATATAATTGTACATAATCAGGGCAAAGCATGAATGCCATAATTGTTATTAGCTTGCATGTCATAGATAGGAACTATTATGTCCATCCTCATATTGTCATCTGACAAAGGTAATACTACCTACCAATCAATTTACAATTATTCTTTCACATTGTAGAACATGTTTTACTATCTTCCACTTCTCACTTTTCTCATATTTGGAGCAGAATTTATATTGTCTGCAAATTATATAAATATGATTTGGGAATACAAAGACTTGTAGGTTTCAGATTTCAGTTACCATACCATGCAAACTAGGGGTGCTTAGTTTAGCTAACTTTCAATTTTAAAATCTCTCTCTTTTTCTCTCTCATAATATCAGACTCTCACTGAAAAGGCTCCAGAATCAGCAGCCAATAAAAAGAAGTTCTTGACAGCTCCAAAACATCATTAAAATTAGTATGCAAGTGGCATTTAACACTAAGAAAATAACAGGAAATTTTGCCTTCTACTCCTTTAAGTGTTGAAAGATTGTGAGACATTTGATACATTTTTGCAAATGCAGCTTACTTGTCTAGCTCTTAAGGAGTTTTTTTTGGGGGGGGGATTACTACTAACAACTGATCAAAACATCCAGCTCCTATTGACCAAGAATATGACTGTGGGAGACCAGAAGAAATTGGAAACTGGTTTTAAAGTTGTGAAAAAGTATAGTGTTTGGGGGTAATTCTTACTGATGAAAATTCTAAATTATATAAACATAATTACACTAAAAAAAAAGATAAAGTTAAATTTAAAGAGAAGGAAAAACTAAATTTGTCATTGATGGGAAGAATTTCAGTAATTAAGATGAACATACTATCTAGAATAAAATATAAAATATAATATTCTTTATTGGCTAAGTATGATTGGACACACAAGGAATTTGTCTCTGGTGCATAAGCTCTCAGTGTACATGCAAGCAAAAAAGTGATAAATCATAAAATAAAAATATAAATCAACAATATGATAGTCATTCATCAGATATTAATAGGAGCGGGATGAGAAGGATAATAAAAATGTAGCCCTACTACATGGTTAGATATCCTTAGGCATATGGTGGGAATTGTGTTTAACAGAGTGATGACGTTGGGGGGGGGGGGAACTGTCTTTGATCTAGTTGTTTTGGCATGCAATGCCCTATAACGGCATCCTGAGGAGAAACATTGAGGCAGTTTATTTTCTCAGGTCTCTTTCTGGCTCATGCAGTATACAGGTCCTCAATGGAAGGCAAGTTGGTTGCAATTGTTTTTTCTGCAGTGCTAGCTATCCCTTGAAGTGTCTTTTTTAGTTGCTGTACCAAACCAGACAGTTATAGACGTACAAATGACAGACACATTAATTCTTCTGTAGAACTGTACCAGCTAAATAAAAAATAATTAAATAAAAATAATTATTTTTATTCCAGCCTATACTGATATCGATTAAGGATTCTTCTTTAAAAGTGGTAGAGAGATACCTAAATTTATTTGGCAAAATAAAATAAAAAACAAGAATTAAAATATAAGCTTCTACAGGATGCTTAAAAAAAGGAGATATGGGTTTGCCAGATCTAGGATTATATTATGATGCTTGTTTCGTATGGTTAAAAGACTCTGAAGGCTCTGATTTGAGATTTGGGTGACATGCTATAACAAAGTAAAAGTTAACCCTGGTTTTAAGAATCATATTATTAGGTAATCGACTGGGCATGTAAGGTGCTCAACGATTAGAGACCATGCAATACATGATGATTAATATTGTAAGTAACATTTCAAATATTCACTGATTTCATGTTCACATACAATGATGCTTACAGGTTTGTGAACCCTCTTGAATTTTCAATATTTCTGCAAAAGTATTAACTAAAATGTGGGCTGTTCACTACACAAGCCCAAAAAACAGATGCAAAGAACCCAATTTAACAAATGAGTCAAAACATTACTTGTTCATTTCTACATTGGATAAAATGATCCAAAGCTACATTTTGCATGGCAAAAATCAAGTTCTAGAACAGGGGTGTCAAACTCCCAGCACGTGGGCTGGATGCGTCGTGTGTTGGCCATGCCCATGCCCGGTTTAGCAAAGGGGGAGGAAAAGTTCCAATGTATCATATGATGATGCCGTGATGACGTGAGTTTGATACCACTTCTCTAGAATGATCAGGTTACTTGAAAGGAAAATTAAGAATCAGGTGTTTCATAAATGAGATGACAGTTTGGGAAGTCCTGCCTCATTAAAAGAACAGATAAATTTAATTCTAATTTGAAAGTAAAAAAAATCTACAAATCCACCAAACTATAATCTGAAGACCACATATCTCATAATAGTTTAAATAATGTAATAGGTGGGGTTTTTAACCAATATTTTAACAAGAACTAGAATTGATCCTAGAAGGCGACATGACCTTCATTAATTTAAAATTTAAAATAAATTTTATCACGGAATTCTATATTCAGAACATGAATAAGTTTGTTTTCTATTAGTCATATTTCATTACAGAGTTCTCAATTTCAGATCTCAAAATTGCATTCCACTACACTAAACAATAATTGACAAAAGCATTTTCTGAATTTGTTCCATTTTTAAATATTGTATAGATGAACAGCACAAAATCAGATATGCTTTCATGGTTTTTGTCAACTCCAGTTGAGAGAGTACAATTTTAAATTTTATTCTGATAGACAAAGCAATGCATCACTGACCAGCCAAGAAATTAGTTTAATTTGAGAAGTCAGTATATATGTCGGTAGTTATAAATAAAAAGCAGCTCTCACATGTTAATTTAAGATCTGAGGTACTTTCATGTTGATGGAAACAATGCCAAGCTTTTGAAAGTCCACCAAGGATATATGTATATGTAAGATATGTAACATGTAAGAACTGATATAATTATTTTAAATTCAAAGTTCTATATTCCATTCTCTGTCCACCATTTTTCAACAACTTGGGAGAATTCATAATTGATACAATAGCTATGAAAATAAATTTTTAGAATGAAATATGCTTAGAAGACTGCTGATCTCCTTTCTCCCTCATGTTTTTAGTCACAGTCTTGACAGGTTCATCTCTTTCTTTAGAATTTCATGCATTTTCGATTCCTAGACTTTTCAATTTAACATTCACTAAGTATATCAATAACTGGCCACCGAATTGTCTGGATTTTGTCCCAATTTTTAGAGACTTTTAAAATGCCTCTCCTCCCCCAATATAAAGTTGGCCTTGATTTCACAATTAGGATGAGTAAAGTTCCAAACTGAGTTCCAAGTTGGTTATATATAAGTTATGTTAGTGCTGATTATCACCTAATATTTTTTTGTTTGCTTTACTGGTATGTATAATTTTTAACTTAGTGGTTCTGTGCTATCCAGTCACATTGAATGATCAGCCACATAAATATATTAAATCATTGATTATTGCCACTAGTGTTACAAAAGTTTCTAGATATCTGCATTTCAGCTGTAAAGCTAACAATTGCACAAATATTCACTCAAGAATAAATCAACACATGACTTGTTACTCAGAGCAACTCTTTGGAACAGCTGCTCGGAGCTTTCCCTTGCTGTTAGGCACAACTTGTGGGCAGGCCAAGAATCTACCAAGAAGTTTTGAAACACCCATACGAAGCCTTTAAATGGTTGCAACTGTTTTGTAGTTTTGAGGAGCAATAGCACAGGGAATCAAAGTACTTCCTAAAAGTATTTACATAGCCCAATGATGATGGAATGACATTCAATCTTCCATTTAACTCAAATTAATCTTTTTAATATTTAAATCACAATTTGAAAATGCTAACATTTTTGTATGCATGGATTAAGGCATTTGAGTCATAACTAGAGTATCAGCCTGCAAATCACTTAGTTGAGTGGGTGGCTAAAGAAATAATAAATAAATCCCAAAACATTTTATGACAATTTAAAGGCAATTGTATTTTTGCAACTTTACCAAACATTTAATTTCACTGCATATTATTAAGTTAAATCCATTATTTGGCTGATACTTAAAAGCTACATAGAGGCATACATAATTAGTATTTGGATTTATAGTTCACAAGATAACACTATGAATTTAACTAGAGTGAGATTTTTTTTTACAAAAATACAGAGGACAGCAATACAAATATCATCTATACTGAGATTATTCAGAATAAGTACAAGGATATGTTCATAAAGTCACAGGAGTCATGCTTAACCTGAATACATATACTTTCATATATAGTTTTCATTTTTCAAGTATTAGTAATGTCATACTACTTCAGGCAATAGCAGCCAGATGCCTATAACACTATCATTAGATATCTGTGAGCGTGCTGCTATATATAATACAAAAGCAGCTGCATGAATGACAAGTCTCTCTGAAAATGCAGCATAAATTTAATTCATAAGTAAAACTTAATTTAAAAACTATTTTAATCTAGATAAAATGTTTCCAGTGTAATAATTTTATTCATAACATATACCTGAAACAATGCATTGAAATGGGAAAAGATTCAATGATAAGACAATCCAGCTATATTTATGACTCAAACAAATGCTGTCTTATTTAATAAATATATATGGCTGCTTACCGTATATACTCGAGTATAGGCCGAGTTTTTCAGCCCACTTTTTGGGCTGAAAAAAGCTGCCTCGGCTTATACTCGAGTCAGTGAAAAATTTGCCCAAATGGAGGAGAAAAAGGGGCGCCCCTTTTTCTCCTCCATTTCGGGACCCAGTGGAAGTTCTCTGCGCGAGGTGAAATGGCCGGCAGCAGCCTCACTCTCCTGCCGTGGCTTCCGTTTCAGTCGCGCAGAGAACTTCCACTCGCTTCCCGGGCTTGTGTTCTGATGAGGGGGAAAGAGAGGACTTTCCTTACGCCCGCATCAGAGCTGGACGTAAGGACTTTACCCCATTGATGAGGCGGGCGGCGCGGATTGTAGCAAGGACGGCCGCCGATCGCAGCCTGGCTGCGCTGGCGGGGACGGGCGGGGCGGGGTGGGATGAGACTCCCCACTCGCCAAGATGGTAGGACTCCAAGTCCCATCCCCTCCACCCGTCCCCACCAGCGCAGCCCCTGCCGCATCAGCCGGAATCTAATTTCCCCCTCATCAGAGCTCGGCGCGGATTGTAGCAAGGACGGCCGCCAATCGCAGCCCGATTGCGCCAGGGGGTTCCGCTGGTTGAAAGAAAGTCCTTCTTTGCACCAAGCGCTTTTCCCTCCCAACTAATTATAACTAATTATATTAATTAGATAGATCAGTGTTTCTCCACCTTGAAGACTTGAAAATATGTGGACTTCAACTCCCAGAATTCTGGGAGTTGAAGTCCACACACTTTCAAGTCTCCAAGGTGGAGAAACACTGAGATAGATGATCCACGGTGTTTATTTTTGGAAAAAAGCGCCTCCTGCTCTGGACTGCCGGGAACGCGATCGCGTCTCTCTCTCTCTCTCTTCCCCCCACCCCCCGGCTGTTCCCACCCGGGAATGTTCTGGCGGGCTAGGCGGAGGGTGCGTGTGCGTGCATGTGTGTCAAGGGTGGGGAGGCTAAGAGGGCGAGGTGAGATCCTGGCGGGGACCGCATTTCACCCGCCGAGCTTCCTTTTCCCCCGTCTTTTCCTCCGCTCGCCGACTTCCTTTCTCCCGTGGCTGACAGGTGGGTGGGTTTCCCTCCTCCTCCTCCCTGCTGGACGTGGATCTGCGGCGTGGGTGGCCATCCTTGTTGCCCGCCGGCAGCAGGTCGCGGCAAAGAGAGGGAGAGGGAGAGAGAGAGAAATGCCGCCGCTCCCCGGCTCGCCTCTTTTTCCCGGGATCGCCGTGATGCTTTGAGTTTTCCTTCTGCAGAGGTGGGGTGGAAAGAAGAAGAAGTGGGGCCCTTCCCCGCTTCTTCTCGGACTACCTAAGCGTTGGGTGCGCTGTCCCCATCTGGGAAAGTAGTGCTGACTCATCAGGTGTCTGGGAACGGGTGGGGCTGAGGAGCGGCTGGGGGTGGGGGGTGTTTTACAAAGGGATGAGGTGGACTGAATTACCCCCTTGTATCTGCTGCCTTGTTTAGTGATTGTTTTGTTTGCAGCTATAATGATGGTGAAAAAGACCTGTAAAGCAAAGGAAAACTGAATAGGATCCTCAGCCCAGTCACAGTTTCATTTAACAACCATTTAATGACCAAGATACTAGTCCCAGTTATGTTCACTAAATAAGGATTATCTGTAAACTGTTCTTTTGGTATCCACGTATGCAAAAGACTGATAGCTGTAGGAGATGACCAAGCTGAGCCCAAGGGAAGGGTCAAACACATCAATGGCCAACGTAATTGTTTCAGGGTTCATTTTATTTACACCAAATATAATTCATTTAAGAAATTGGACAGCACATCCTTTATTAGTTTCAAATTCTTTCTTTAAAGATATCCATGGTGGAATGTAACATGCTGAAAGCAACAGTGGCAATGGGATGCTTTTGTGGCCCTTTGGGATAACCAAGAAATAAGTGTGTGTGTGTGTGTGTGTGTGTGTGTGTGTGTGTGTGTCAGAGAAGAATTTTTAACACAGGTATGTTGTACATGCATACATTTGGACAAACTTTGCAGAAATCTCCTCTTTTTTAAGTTTTATTTGGCATCATTCAATAGAGCAAAGTCTGAAAATGAAGCTGCATGCTACTGTAGGAGTCCAACAGTTTAGCAAATAAAAAGAGAACTTAGTGTTCCAGGGAGATGAATTTAAACTGCATGGAGATGAGGTGAGTGAAGTATTTCATTGAATACACCAGTATTGTGTGATAATAATTTGTTATCCAGAGCAAATTTTTACAATGGCTACTGTATATTTAATGGGCACAGGCAGGCTGTATATGTTATTCAATGGGCAATGGCAGGCTGTAATTAATGGACACAGGACAGGCTGTATATTCAATGGGCACAGGCAGGACACTGGTAGAATGTATATTATGAGCCTATGAGTTTTGAAGGATTTTAACTCGTGTTTTAGCTTGGTTGCTGAATGAGCTAAGGTTTTTGTACTTTTAAAGTTATTGTTGATACCATATTGTTTTTATTGACCCTCTTTTCCACTTACAGAGCTAGTTTACTGTTTTTCTTTGAAATAAATATTCAAAAACATTATTGGTATCTATTTTTATTTTTGAAATTTACCGGTAGCTGCTGCATTTCCCACCCTAGGCTTATACTCGAGTCAATAACTTTTCCAGTTTTTTGTGGTAAAATTAGGTGCCTCGGCTTATATTCGGATCGACCTATACTCGAGTATATACGGTATCTCATATTAAAAATTGTGGACAATTAACAATTAAAACAAAATAAAAACAGTAAAACAAAAAATTTTAAACAACACAAACAGCATAAAATAGCTACTGAGAAAATTTGTAGCATCTAGCTTTCAAATTAGCAATGAAAGGAGCTGTGATGACTCAGTGCTCACTGCCAAGAGTTTGATTCTGATCGGCTCAAGGATGACGTGCCTTGCATCCTTCCCAGGTTGGTAAAATGAGGATCCTGCTTTCGGGGGGGAAATATGCTGACTCCGTAAACCACTTAGAGAAGGCCGTAGAGCACTATGAGGCAGTATACAACTCTTAAGTGATATTTCTATTTCTATTGCTAAATGGGCTCAAGTGTCCCAGAATCAATAGCAAATTCAGATTTTTATTTACTTACAAAAGGCCAGCAAAGATAATATCAGGGGGATGATATTTTAGAGGACATGTGCCATAGCAGAAAAGACTGTCTTCCTGCCAGATGGAATGCTCTTATAACCTGGAGAATTCCTCTCCTAACAGATTCAAAGGACAAATAGATCACACTGGATAGAGATGGTCCTGTAAGTAACTAGGTCCCAAACCATGAAGCACTTGGTAACTACCAGCAACTTGTATTGCCCTACGAAACACAAGGGTAGCAAATGAAGCTTGCAAATTGGAGGTATCACATACTGTATGCCAAATGACTGGCAACCAGAACTGCTGGTAGTGCTGCCACATTTTGCACCACAGAAATATTTTTTTAAGAGAGGGGAGGGCAATTCATTTTCCCAAAAGGCCACATGAGAAACCGGGGCTATTGTGGAGAGCTGCCACTGCTGCCATCCTTCCACTGCCACCTACTGCCCACCTCCCCCTGGTGTCTCTTGCTGCTTCAGGCCAGACAAGGACAATCAAAGGGCCAGATATGACCCCAGGGTTGTAAAATGCCCAAGTCTGCTTTAAGGTAGCTCCAAGTACAGCATTTCACAGTAATTGAATCACAAGATGATTATGGCATGAATGACTATGATCAGGGCCTCCCAGTTCAGGAACAGGTAAAACACTTGCTTTTCAAGTAGGAGCCATGAATCCAAGAGAACTGTCAGATTGCATATACTATCTGTTTAGGACAAATGTGACTACAGAATAAGAAATGGAAAGTTCCCAGAAGATCCTAAAACTCAAAGCCACTCTTACTTGAGTTGAGCTGAAGCCTACTGTTCCCAAGCCAGACCCCAACAGCCTGTAGATACCAACACAGGATCTCTAGACACCAAGGCAAGATACTGAAAGATAAAGTTATTGACATGACCTAATTTGCTCTAAAACACCTAACTCCTATTTCTAATTTAAGATTCATATTTGGCATTTCTTACAATATTTTATTTCAACTGATAAAAATCCTGTGTTAGATGGAAACCATCTCAACTGCCCAGACTCTGCCTTTACTGACACTATTGATAAATCGGACTTTAACAGCTTTAACGATTTCTTCTAATCGCCTGGACTTTTTTGGGACCTTCCCAAATACATAAGAAGGGACGAAGGCTACTCCTCCCTTCTATATATACTCTTTTATAAGATCTACGCACGCTGCGCAAACTTTTAAATGGTATGGTGAGTGCATGTGATTGTATGTGTGACCTGGATGATCCCACTTTTATTACCCTATGACTCTTGTATTTTATGTGTTTTAATCATTACGTGGGGACTGCTTGAGTGTATAAATGAGTGTGCTTGATTCGGAGGACCTGCCGGGAATTGCGGGGGCTATGGGGGTGGCTGAGGGGACTAAAGATACGGGAGAGGGTCGGGGTATTGCGGTCGTGACAGGGAGGGGCAGATACGGCGGGGACTCTAGGGCAGGCCATTACCGGGGAAGGAGGGTTCGCTACATCACAGAGATCCCTCCTTCCGGCCCTAGGAGTCCCACTCCAAGACCAGATGGTGTAAGTAATCAGGACCCTGGTCTCAGGCTGTTGTCGCTAAATGCCAGGTCTGTTGTACATAAAGCACCTCTCGTCCGGGACTTAATTTTAGACGAGAGGGCAGACCTGGCATGTATTACTGAGACCTGGCTGGGCCCAGAGGGAGGAGTCCCCCTTGTAGAACTGTGCCCAGAAGGATTTCAGGTGCTGCATCAGCCGAGAGCCCAGGGAAGGGGTGGGGGTGTGGCCGTTGTTATCCGGGAGTCGTTAGTTCCTCGTAGGGTCCCTGCTCCGGAGATTGTCGGGTGTGAGTCTTTGCTGTTAAAGTTGGACCTCAAGGGTCAAGTGGGTTTGCTGCTAACGTACCTGCCTCCCAACAGCGTTGCAGCAGCCCTCCCCTCGCTCCTCGAGTCAGTAGCCGAGCTGGCAGTTGAGTTCCCTAGGTTGATGGTCCTGGGGGACTTTAATTTGCCGACGCTCGGTGAAAACTCTGATGGGGCGCAGGAGTTCATGGCTTCCATGACAGCCATGGGCTTGACTCAAGTAATCCGAGGCCCAACCCACTCGGCGGGACACATGCTTGACCTTGTATTTCTCTCGGAGCAGTGGATGTGTGATCTTGGTCTGAGGGGGAGTGACATCATACCCCTGTCGTGGTCAGACCATTGCCTACTGAGGCTCGACTTCCGGAGGCCAAACCCCCACTGTAGGGAGGAGGAACCGACCAGGTGGTTCCGCCCCAGGCGTCTTATGGAGCCAGTAAGGTTCCAGACAGAGCTTGGGGTTATTCCTGATACTTTCACCCACAGTCCGGCAGAGACTCTGGCTGCTGCGTGGCACTCGGCAGCGTCAGAGGCCCTCGACCGGATTGCGCCACTGCGGCCCCTCCGAGGCGGCGGATCCCGGAGACCACCTTGGTTCACCGAGGAGCTCCGGGAGATGAAGCGCCGGAGGAGATGCCTGGAGCACCGCTGGAGGTCCGATAAGTCCGCATCGAACCGAGCAATGGTAACCACCTGCACCAGGGAATATACTAGGGCACTTAGGGCAGCTAAAAGATCACATATAGCCTCCCTGGTTGCGTCCGCTGAGTCCCGCCCAGCCGCCCTGTTTAGGATAACCCGCTCCCTGCTGAACAAAAGGGAGGCGGGGGAACCCTTGCAGGGCAGAGCTGAAGAATATGCCCAATTCTTAGCGGACAAAATTGCTCGGTTTCGGACGGACTTGGACTCCACATCTGCAGTTCCAGCCGAGACTCAGGGGGACCAAGTACAACAGCTCTGGGTTGAGTTTCAGGAGGTTACCCCCGGGGATGTGGACAAGGCCATGAGAGCTGTGAGTTCCTCCACCTGTGCTTTGGATCCGTGTCCCTCATGGCTGGTTTCTAACTGTAGTGAGGTGACACGAGGCTGGATCCAGGCGGTTGTAACCGCCTCCCTTCGGGAGGGGAACTTCCCCGCCGCACTGAAGGCGGCGGTGGTGAGACCCCTCCTGAAGAAGCCATCTCTTGATCCAGCTGTCCTTAATAACTACCGCCCGGTCTCCAACCTCCCCTTCCTGGGGAAGGTTGTTGAGAAGGTGGTGGCCTTCCAGCTCCAACGGTCCTTGGAGGAAGCAGACTACCTAGACCCCTTCCAGTCAGGCTTCAGACCCGGTTACAGCACTGAAACCGCCTTGGTCGCATTGATGGATGATCTCTGGAGAGCCAGAGATGAAGGACATCCCTCCATCCTGGTCCTCCTTGACCTCTCAGCGGCTTTCGATACCATCGACCATGGTATCCTTCTGCGAAGACTGCGGGAGGTGGGAGTGGGAGGCACCGTGTTACGGTGGTTCTCCTCCTACCTCTCGGACAGGTCGCAGTCGGTGTTAGTGGGAGGGCAGAGATCGTCCCCAAGGCCCCTGAAATATGGGGTGCCGCAGGGTTCGGTCTTATCCCCCCTACTATTTAACATTTACATGAAACCGCTGGGAAAGATCATCCGTAGGCACGGGATTAGATACCATCAATATGCGGACGATACTCAATTGTATCTGTCCGCCCCGTGCCAAATCAATGAAGCGGTTGACGTAATGGACCGGGGGCTCGAAGCCGTCATGAACTGGATGAGGATTAACAAGCTTGTGCTCAACCCAGAAAAGACCGAGTGGCTGTTGTGTTTTCCTCCCAAAAATTCGGCCACTAATCCAACACTCAGGCTGGGGGGTCAAATTCTACACCCCTCAGAGAGGGTTCGCAACTTGGGAGTCCTCCTGGATTCACAGCTGTCATTCGACCATCATATAGCGGCTGTGACCAGGGGGGCATTCGCCCAGGTACGCCTGGTGCGCCAGTTGCGACCCTACCTGAACCGGGAGGCCCTCACAACAGTCACTCGGGCCCTCGTGATTTCTAGGCTGGAATACTGCAATGTGCTCTACATGGGGCTGCCCTTGAAGAGCATCCGGCGACTTCAGCTAGTGCAGAACGCAGCCGCGCGAGTGATTGCGGGTGCACCCCGATTCACCCGCATTACACCTATCCTCCGCGAGCTGCGCTGGCTACCTGTCGATCTCCGGATGCGCTTCAAGGTGCTATTGACCACCCATAAAGCCCTACATGGCAGTGGATCTGGATACTTGAGAGACCGCCTTCTGCCAATTACCTCCCTACGGCCTATAAGATCTCATAGGTTAGGCCTCCTCCGCATCCCATCGGCCAGCCAATGTCGGCTGGCAACCACAAGGAGGAGGGCCTTCTCAGTAGCGGCCCCGACCCTTTGGAACGAGCTCCCCGTAGAGATTCGCACCCTCTCCACCGTCCAGGCCTTCCGCACAGCCTTGAAGAACTGGCTCGCCCGTCAGGCCTGGGGATAAGGACCATTACCCCGCCCGAATGTTGTATGCATGTTGCGCATTACTTTTATTATGTGTTGTTGTCTTAGTATTGTATTGTATTGTATTCCCCTCTCCCTGGTTTCTGTGAGCCGCCCTGAGTCCCCTCAGGGAAAAGGGCGGCCTACAAATAAAATCAATTCAATTCAATTCAATTCAATTCAATTTGCAAAATTCATTTTTAAATAGCAGCATTTAATATTTTGTGGATGTTTAAAAATACAATTGTAACTTATTTTATTGTTCAAATTAAAAATCAAATCGAAAGTCTCAGCCTAATTCTGGAATATCTTATCAAACTCCCAAAGCAATAGTCCATTCATGTTGTTCTGCCACATCTGCATATTTTCAGGGACTCTACATGGACACCTCTGTTGAAAGTGGACCCTATAGCTGAACTATAGAAAACCTGCCCATGGAGGCAAAATGTCAGACAGTAACAATGTCAGAGATCAAGACCCTTGTTGCCCAACTATGACAACTAATCCTTTCAAACCAACTGAATTTGTAGGCTCACACTCTGGCCACCACTCACACTCATTGACACCTATGGTCCAATCACCAAAAAATGAGGACTTGCAATCATTGTCTCTAGCTTTAAAAAAAAACAGAAAGATGAGTATCCTGCTAATTATAGAGCAATTAGTCTCCTCAACGCATGGTGCAACATGGAGATACTATATAAATTGAGTAAGAGTGAGGCTAACACACAACCTTTCTCAGTTTCAGAGGCACTGGTGAGATTGCCCAAAATGTTGCATCTCCTTGGACTTTATAAATGACCTTCTATGTGTTAAATTTCATTCCATGTTCTGGCCTTCCCAAGTAAAAATCAGAATTCCAAGGTTGTTCAGTCATTATTGTGCCAGACACACCCATGGACTACATGTACCACATCTTTCTGTCTTCCGTTGTTTCTGATGTATGACCAAATTCATGGCCAATGCGTTGATGACACTATCTAATCATCTCATTCTCTGATATCCCCTTTTTCTTTTGCCATTAATCCTTCCCAACATCAAGGTCTTATCCAATGAGTCCTCTCTTCTCATTTGGTGGCCAATGTATTTGACCTTCAGCTTCAAAGAACAGACAGGGTTGATTTCCTTTAGGATTAACTGATTTGATCTCCTTCAGTCCAAGGGACTTTGAAGAGTCTTCTCCAATACAAATTAAAAGTATCAATTCTTCAGCATTCAGCCTTTCCTATGGTCCAACTCTCACAGGCATGTGTTACTACTGAGAAAACAATAGAGCTTTGACTATAAAGAACTTCGTTGGCAAGGTTATGTCTCTGCTTTTTAATATGCTGTCCAGATTCCCAGATTAGAGAAAACTAATTTGTAAATTTATCTTAGAAGTTCAAGGCCACCAAGAAAATCACCTAGAAACTATCAAATATCACTTAAGTAGTAAAGGAGAAAATAAGAAACCTAAAATTTACCTTTTTTAGTATAAGAATTTTTAGGTTTTTTACTCTGTAATGGGCATCAATTTAATCTAGAGTGTCTTCTGCCAAGTCAAAATAATGGCTGAAATGGATAAACTAACTAAAGAAATACAGGGAAAGGAAGAATCAGAATTCTACCAAATATGAGATAAATGGTATAGGTGGATGAAGGAAAGAAACAAAAATCATGAATGAAAGAATATAACAACACTCAAAAACAATAGTTATGAGTAAAATAAGAGGGTTAAGAATGGTGAAATCTAAATGAAATACGATAGAAGGGGAAATAATATAAGATGAGTGATATCGATTGATGATTGCTAATATAAAAAACAGGAAATTCCTGTTCGCACTGTATTGTATAAATGTGGTGTATGTCTAATTTGTGTGTGCATGTGTATTTTACATGTTTGTTAATAAAAATCTTTAAAAATAAAAAAAATAAATAAAGTGAGTTCCCCCCCCCCAAAAAAAACCCAAAATAATGGCTGAATAAAGGATTGTTTAGAAAGTCGTCATTTCCTGATAAGTCTTTGTGTAAAGTTTAACAATTAGAATTCCTTTCAGTGTCAAAAGTAATTCTCTTTGCAAAACAGAATGTAGGAACCAACACAGAAACTGTACATTGGATATATTCTGACAAAGACTCAGTAACTCAAATGATTTTCTTGTATTATGTGTCAAAGCTGCATTAATACAAATGCTGGTTGGCATTTAATGCTTCTAGTAATACTTACCACACTAAAGTCTAAAAACATTTCATCAAAGAAATACCATATTTTGATAGAACTCCACTCTTACCCAATTTTTCTTTAAAAATTATTGTAATTTATAAGCCACCCAACTCTAATGGACTAATCATATTCCATTATTAATTAAATTCTGTAGCAGGAATTAAGTGTAATTGCAAAAGTACAGATCACTCTCTATGGATTTTGGTATAGTTATATTGGGAATTTCCACAAGAACAAGTCACAATATTAAAGGATATTTTATGTCATCTCTTTGCCTCTTTGTTCTTCTGGATGCATGATTCCTGCTCAAAGACCAGGTGGCAGTCATGCTTAGGAGAGCTTTTGCAGAACTTTTCATTGTGCCACACTTGCTGGATAAGAAGTCCCTGCGCTCAGTCACTCAAGCCCAAGACATCTCCTGCCAAGACTATTACAATCCCCTCTACAGAGGGCTACCCTTGAAGATTATTTGCAGAATGGGCAGTGCAGACAATTCTCGGGGTGGGAGGGGGCAGACTGACCTATGTTACATCACAGTTGCATGAGGTAAACAGTAACAGAGTTGGAAGGGATCTTGGAAGTCATCTAGTCCAACCCCCTGCTCATGCAGGAGACCTGTAGTAGGGATTCAAACCGCTGAACTGCCAACCTTTCTGATCAACAAGCTCAGTGTCTTAGCCACTGCACTGGCTGCTAGTTTGCTTCTGGGTGCAATTCAAGGTGTAGGTTATCATTTTTCAAACCCTGCATACCATGGCCCAGGCTATCTAAGGAAATGTCTCACCGTAATGGGTTTGGCCTGCCCCACCTATTTTGGCATCGAGGACACGCTACACACCTCCTTGGTCAAGGAATTCCAGCCAGCAGGGTCCAGGAGAAGACCCTTCTCTGCCATGCCTCCTGCCCCTGTAACATAATGCTCCCTGAGGTGACTCTCCTGATCTTATATAAGAGCCTGAAGACCTGATTCTGCCAACTGGCCTTAAACTCTAATGGAGGCAAGGTGTCTCTCTGGATATGGTTAGAAGATTGAGAGAAGACTTCACCCCCCCCCACAGTCTTAATGTTCCTTTCTCCCTCCTCATTTATTCTTTTAATGATGAACTATCATTAATACGATTCATTGCACAGTCAGTTACATATTCAGACTGGCATTTTTGTCTGCCTATCAAGTCTTTTCTAAAGACCTTGGATAGGCAGATGTGAATGTTTTGTTATTGGTTTTGTTTTTACTGTTGACTGATTTTAATGTTTGTAAGCTTACAAGATGGGCAGCACATAAATGAAATAAAATATCACAAAAAATCAAGAATTGAAGCACAATGTATCAGCTTTTTTATATTCTTAATTCTTTAAATTCAAAATCTATATTCCCAATAAATTAAGTCATTTACTCTGCCTAGAGACTTTTTCCTTTTTGTTATAATTGAGGTGTTTGGAAAGAAAAACAATACAAGACATAGAAATTGCAAATCAATTTAAAATGCTTGCAAAATAAAGAATATTAATATATAATGTTTATTTTTAACAGACTAAACTTGGTTAATCACCAATAACTTTCCCTGTATAAAGATTATACTATAAATGTACCTAAAGTCATTGATATAATGGATAATGTTTTTGTATTTTCCTCTACTTTCAAAACTTGAAGGAACAATCTAATACAAACATAATCAACTGCATTTTACACAAAAACAAAAAGTTTAGCCAGTTCTTATTGTAAAAAAAAAATGAAAAATTGTAACAAATGATTTCAAAGATATTTTTTTTACAACAAATTGGTATCAAGTCATGGTCTAAATGGTTTTGAATAATAACCGTCCATGCATAGCCTAATGAACTTGTAATTTTACATTTTAATGAAGTTAACTAAATTTAAAACCACAAGAGGTTTATTTTTTTAAGTTTAATTTTCTGAAAAATGTTTACTCTCTTCCAGATGGTAAGATTAAATTACATAAACACCGTCAGCAAGTTGAATCCTCAGATGTATTCATTTCCACAATGGAAGCTTCAAAACCTATCTATAATTTTGTTACTGATGTTTGGAAACAGCTGTAGCTGACATGGCTCTGCGCTATATATGTCAGCATTGCAGGATTAAATATTCTTGGCCCCAATGGAAAGGATGGCTGTTAGCAAGAACTAGTGGAAAAATGCTGGAAGTTTTTATTATAGCATAAATGTATCTTTATATTACCAAAAAAAAAAAAACCCAGAAAGGACAACAAAGCTGCATCTAACTGTCCTTATATTATTATTTAGTCTCGGTTCTAGAAAGAAGGAAATGGAAAACCATTTCTAAAATCTTGCCAAAACTGCATGGGCTAATCCAGGCAGTCATTAGAAATACTTATTGAAAGCCCATACACATGCAAATCATACACAAACAGTATTACAAATGGAATAGAAACATTAAGCATGTCAGTTGGCAAAAGCAACTGAATAAAATTCTACAACCTTTAAGGAACTATAATTGATCTATCACCTACAAAAAGAACAATTTCTTTTTCCGAATTACTCTGAAGATTGATTGTAGAGGTATTATTAAATCATTGCATCAGGATGTATAAAAGTATACGGTTTAACTTACTGGGTGCAGCATGGGTAAAGATGCTCTTGAAAAGTATTATTTTAAAATCTTTAATCAATGATGAGAAGAAACCATCAAATCTGGTTAAAACAAGGGTGTATGAGTTGGACATTAGAATAGGAATAGGAATAGAACAGAACAGAATCTGGAATGGACCTTGGAGTTCTTCTAGTCCAGCTTAAGCAGGAGATCCTATACTATTTCAGACAAGTGACCGTCCAGTCTCTTCTTAAAAACCTCCAGTGATGAACACCCATGGTGGGTTACGACCGGTATGTCCTGGTACAGGCGTACCGGTGCCTGCCGGGAGCACTGGGTACCGTTATGGTTCGGTGCTCCGGAAGGCCCACCCACCCTCCCTCCTTACCGGTATTGAGCTCTTCAGTGCTTCCGCTTGTGTGATGCTCCGCCGAGCAGCTGGAGCTTTGCAGAAGTGTTGTGGACTGTCACGGAGGCATTGCGGAACATCACAGGCGGTAAGTATGCTTGTGTGTGTGTGCGCTGTGCGCGCGTTCATGAGGTGGATGCCGTACCGATTGCACTGGGATCTGGAACCCATCACTGTGAAGCATCCACAACATCCTAAGGCAAGCCAGGATAATTAGCCACTGGTTAATTATCCTCACTATTAGGAAGTTTCTCTTTAATTCAAAGTTGCTTCTCTCCTTGATTAGTTTCCATCCATTTTTCTTGTCTTGCCCTCTGGTGCTTTGGAAAATAAACTGAACCCCTCTTCTTTATGGCAACCTCTCAAATACTGGAATACTGCTATCATGCCTCTCCCCACCAGTCCTTTTTTCTAGACTAGCCAAACCCAAATCCTGCAACCGTTCTTCAAATGTTTTAGTCTCCAGGTTTTTAATTCATCTTAATTGGTCTTCTTTGCATTTTTTCCAAAGTCTCAACATCTTTTTTGTAATGTGTGACCCAAACTGGATGCAGTATTTTTAATAGTAATTAAAGATGAAAAAAGAATCCCTGGAAAGGTGCTAACAAACCTACTTTCCCACAATTTTATATTCAAAATTAGGACCATTCAGTGGAGAAAGCAGCAACTTGTCTCCCAAAGCCTATTCTGGATTTTGAATCAAAGTTGTATCTGTCAGCTAAGTAAGGGAGGATTGGGCATTGATTGAAAGTTATTCATTCTTCCCTGAAATCAGTTTACATCACTGCCAAAATACGATCTTGCAACATTCAATCCATTGATTTTTGAAAAGGTGGTAGGCATATTACTTACTTAAAATGCTTAACAAATATATTGGTGAACAATTTTATACATAATACAGTGGTAATGAGTTTCAGTTTGTTGGTATCTAAAACAAACAATTTACATTTGTTGCCAATACTGGTGTTCCCCAATCCCAACTGAGCTGAGTGGAGTCTCCCCCCCCCCCAGTGGCTTTCTATCTGTACAATAAGTTTTGTATATTTCTGGGGAGACACCTGGACCCAGTTTATAATAACACCATAAAAAACCAAAGATATAACATTATCCTCCCTAATTTCAACACAAATATCAATTAATACGTAAGATCAGCATACAATGTGTGAGGGGAACCTTTACCTTTAATGATGGATTACTTTGGCATTAGCCATAACTCATTTCATTGGATTCACATATAACAGTAAGTGTTCCAGTCTGGAAATTATTAGGAAATTGTTTTTTTTTTTAAATCCTGTAAATATCATACGATCTTTATATAAATCTAAACTTGCCATGAATCCAATCCCTTTGAATTTAATAAGTAACCAATGTGATTAAATGAAATATTCAGATGAAATAACACTATGCCCTGATCAAATCATTAATATTACCCTAAGACGCAAAATTATTGGTATTAAAGAATAAAAACAGAACTGCCCATGTGGTAAATCAAACTGATACTAAAAGTGCCCAAGTTATAAATGAGACATATCCTTCAGGTTTTGTAAACAAGAAGAGGACTGAACATAATAAATGGCAATTAAGTCACAAATCTGTAGGTACCTCATACATCCTAATGTGGATTGTTCCAGAGTGGAATACTTAAACTACTAATAAGATTTTCCTAAAGTTGCTAAAATTATGTTACGTGGTGTCTTTGCAAGAAAGTTGACTCCCAGAAAACATGTCTGATACAATCTATTTAGTCAATTATAGACCATGTATTATTTCAGCAAGGAACTATGATGTAATTGTACCTGGAATAGTTTATTATTCTCTGGACATCATAACATTCTATTGTTTTAGATTACTGTATGCTTTCAGGTTTAAAGATCTGACATAGTGTATATCCAGTTAACCATATCTCATTATAACGGGGTATTCTATCCAACTTTACGCTTTCATAAAGTGTATTTGGCCCTCATTTTCTACGTTTTCTGAAGAGTAATTAAAACACAGATCTTCTGCAAGAGTGAAGTGAATGACTTTAGTTCTGTGTATTATAAAGTGCTTTGCTTTGTGTTTTTGTTTATATAGTTTTTTACTTCTATATTTGTTCTTTGTTGCCTTAGAAATGGTAGAAGTATAATAAATAAACAAACACGGCTAATTTTGAAAAGGGCAACCAAAATAATTAGCACAAAGCACTATGAAAAAGTGTAAATGCTCGACTTGTATATCTTTGAAAGGTAATTAAACAAACTGCCAAGGGATAGGATTGTTAAGGTTTGTTATTTCAAATGTTTTATTAGTGCAAATTCAATTTACATCAAATTTATTTTTGAAAATTATCAATTTGCAAAAGTATTTAATAGATAAACTCACAATTTATTTATTACACAGCAAGATTTATCTTCTTAAAGTGCCATCTTGAAATTAGATAAAACTTAATGCACTTGCTTTTATTCATTTTTTGACCGTTTCCTACATTTCTACTTTTTCTATACCCTGCCTTTCTGTTTATGTAAATACATAGAGAGATGCAGATTTCATTTTTTAGGATACACATATGAAGCAATTACTTTTTTTATTGTTTGAAATGTATTTTCAGTTGATAACTTAATACCAAGCAAGTGCATACAAGCACTTGTATGTATACATACATACAAGCTAATTATAATATGAAATAGTTCAATGAATTGCTGTAAATCTTTACAGAATATTTTTGAATTGACATATTTTTGAATGGTTATATCACTAGCTTTTAAATTATACAATTTTGTCATACCAAATTCTGTATTTACTCTTCTTTATTTTGCATTTCTAAGAAACAATCATTCACCAGATTTGTTAAATTCTGTATGTTTTCAGTTCTATATGATCAAACAAATATATTCAGAAGTTGGATTTGGGAATGTTCAAATTTCTTTTTACAAAACATTTAATGGAAATATTTAAAAATAATCTTAACTTTAAAATATTATTTAAATAAAATATGTTTAGCTAAAAGAATTTATTGGTAAGTATATAAACTCCCATCTTCATTATCAAATGCAGGATATGTTTCTAAATACTTACTGGGAATATTAATATGTGACATTATGGATCTCACTGCTACCAAGTAATTGAATATTATATTTTTACACAAGTGGAAAAATTATTAATCCATTTATATTAACACATTTCATATGATGTACTTTCGATTTGAAAAAGTTATATTAAATATATTAACACATACACACATTATTTTCTAACATGTTTAATGCATAGCTTCTAGAACTACATTTATAGAACTACATTTTGAACATGCAAAAAATTGCTGAATTTTACATTCCTATTCATTTACAGATAACAGATGCATGTTAATATTCATTTTTTAAAAAGAAATATTGTTAGGAATTTAAAAGAGATGAAACCTCTAGTACTTAATTTAGAGCCTAATTTAAGACCTGAAAGTAAGCATTGACTGAATATTGTAGAGTGACATCAGTAATTTAACAACAACAAAAAAAAAAAACCCAAGACATTTATAAATATGGACTATGCAGCCTATTGTTTAGATTTTGTTCAGGAACAAATTTATATTCCTGTTTTAATAGCAATAGCACTTAGACTTATACACCCCCCAAGTGCTTTACAGCACTCTCTGAGCAGCTTACAATGTCAGCATATTGCCCCCAACAATCTGGGTCTTCATTTTACTGACCTCAGAAGGATGGAATTCTTAGACAACCTTCAGTCCCTCAGGATCAAACTCCAGCGTTTTTCTGCAATACTGCATTTTAACCAGGTACCATCAGGGCTCTTCTTATATGTGTATATTTTGAAATAATAACACAATATTATGGGAAAATGAAGGTGAAAATTAAAACTTTGCACCCAGTGAGTTCTTGCTATACCGTGATTTAGCAAAAAAGCAGCCAATAAGATAACTTCTATCCTTATAATAATTGGAAAGAAGGCACTACCAGATCCTATACCAACCACGCTACTTGGCTCAAGTCACTTTGAGCCACTATTGTGCTTTAAATATGCTTGTTAGTGTGACCCTTGCAAATATGTGTTTTACCTTTTAAAACCCTCATACTATCCAACTATATAGTATCTTGATAGCTTATAGAAAAATACAGCATCTGTTTGCATTGTAAAATGATGTTGAGCAAAACAGATTTTTTTTTGCTCTGTATATTGGTGTAAGAACATTTTATAGTCTTTAATACTTTAATATCATACAATTAGGAAATTTATTTCATTTGAAAATATTATTATTTAGCAACAATATTAGGACAGGTTAAAATCATATATTTGTTCTAAAAGCAATTCTTGGACCAGACATTTGATAAAATTATAAACGAAAGAATACTGATGATAAATATAAACTTAATACAATTTATGCTAACTCCTAAACTAAGTTTCATCTAGAAACTCAAACCTGAACTTAAAAGTTTATAATGCATACATACAATTCAATATTGTAAGATTCACATGTATAATATATTGGGACTGAAACAAAACACTCATTAAAAATTCAATTGAAATTTGTTCAGAACTTTTATGTAGATAGCTATGAAATTTTTGTGAGAAATAGAGGTCAAAAAAGGCAGAACTTTTTTACTCAACTATGCGGCACTTGAAAACAAGTGGACTCTTGGTATAAGATTGCATCTAATAAATTATTGTGGATATCTTCTGCAGATAAGAAATAATCCATATATTGATTACAGCGATATCAATTCTCTTCTGTTTATATTAAGTAGATAATACTCTATATATTAATTTAAATATAAGTAGAATTTTTCAAGCTCCTAATTTACGGACACTACCTTAAGGATAAAGCTTACAAAGCCAACAGTGCTTATTTCTAAATACTTTTTAAAATAAAATAGCAACATGACAAAACAACATGAATTTCATATGCCTAAGGCCAAAACCTTGTATTTCTTGGATAGCAGACCAATTTTACATCTATATTGACAATCTCTTTTGAAGCTTGTTGAAATTGGGTTACTTTCATTTTCCAATTTAATACATTGGGCTTTCAGTTTCCAAAGCTGAAAATCCTGCCAGAAATTATAAATCACCAAAACTAACTCACTGCATTCTCACACTAATTTAAAAAGATGCAGGATTTGTTTTAGTAGTAACACTTATTTATTTTTTAATTAATTCAATTTATACAGCCACCATCTCAATCAATGACCCTGGTATAATTCTATACTATAAAGCAAATAAACAATAAACAATAATCAACATAAATATACTTGGCCAAGATACTTGGCCCGTTAATAGTAAAGCCAAGAAATGAGCCCTTCAACACACTGAGTACTCTAGGCTCAGGAACACAAGAAGTTGTAAAGCCTCAGGGCAGCAAATTTGGGGCCATTCTAATCTCTGAGGAGAAGATATCCCACAAGTTAGAGGCTACTGCACAAATGGCCCATCTTCTAATGCCTGCCAGCTGACATTATTTAGCTGACAAGATCAGCAGCATGCACAATCTGCTAGACTGAACTGAAAAATGTATGAATTTAAAGAAATATTTTCATGCAAACAATAATTATTTCTGAAATATATTTTGACTGATAGATCTAGAATGTTTCATAGGCAACAAAAATAGTACCCAACGTGTTACGGCATATTTGCAAAATGAATGACCAGTAGGCACTAAGTATCCTGTCAATACTTCTGTGGCTCCCAGAAAATTCCTTCTGAATTCCCGGGGTTTAAATAAAAAAATATCCTGTTTTATTTTTCCTGTTGAGTGGGGGTTAAGACGTATCTTGGAAAGCTGAATGAACCAGCTTATTCCTCATGAACTAAAAAAAAAAGCAAAACAAAACAAAATCTGGGAACTTGGCCAGTGCATCATTTTAGCCCAGAGAATACTACCTAGGGGAAATGGCATATTCCATTCCCAAGTAGGCTTTAAAAGCTGAAATGTCTTCCATAATATGAGGCACTACTAGCTTACTGAATTACAGCCTGGACATGTTTGGGAACTATATATAAAGCTTCATCTGAAGATTTGGACTCTCAGTACAAAATCAGAGCAGTCAAATGCTAGACATGGAATTATTGCTCAAATAAAAAAAAAATTAAACTGGATGATTAAAAAGTACTTCCCAACAAAAAGCATCTGAGTCACAGATTATTTCCTCCTGAACTCTAACATATACATTGTTATCAGGACAGTTAAATTTATGCAGAAGGGAGATCAGCTAAGGATCTGTTACATTAAACAGATTGGGATATTAGATAAAGGCAATGTATTCAACTATCTGAATATTGACTGTTTGCATTAACACATACATTTCATCATATTCTCTCTTATCTATTTCATTTTGGAAATACACCTTTTAACACTTTACCTTTATTTTTTAGTATGGTTATAAAGCTAATCAATCAATAAACTATCTATATATTTCTAAAATGAAACCAATGTTAGTCCCAATTTTGTTTCTGGAGACTTCATCTTCCATAATCCTGAGCAGATCAATACTCAGGCAGAGAAAGACATTTGCTTGAATCAGTTACCTGACACATACAGTATTTTTTTCTGTATAATATCAGAACAGGCCTAGTGATTTGATAAATAAACTGAGTATTTCTTCAGTACAGATGCTTTGCTAAATGTCTTCAAGGTATTTTCAGCATAGCTAAACACAAACATGTACTGCCACTCAGTATTCTACCAAGATATTATAATAGAGTTATAACATTTGATACATTTTAGCTACTTATCATCGGCATTTCCTTTTTTGAAGTCTCCTTGAATATATATCACTTTGTTATAATTAACTTTAAAGGAATTGCTTATTATTTTTCCCATATCATTACTGTAAGGATCTGAAATGTTTCTACAAATCGCATGTATTTTAAAAATTCAATAAAATGAGTTCCTTTTTTGCAAAAAAAAAAAAAAAAAAAGACCTATATTCCTGTGACTTCAAGTCTTAATCCCAGAAATTTCCCTTTAGTCCTTGCACATCATTCCATTTGTGAAGCTACTATTCAGTAATATATTTTCTAGTATATTATTCTCATGGAACTATAGTAATGGGCATTAATATCATAAATAGTGCAGTCACTATTGGTTAGAAGTTGACTTATGCCAATTCACCAAAAGAAAGCCTTTTGCGGCATACATATAAATCAAGATAAAGAACGGAAAAAAGTACAATGCCACAAGTACATACACTTTATACTTCAAAGTAGAAAACTATATGGCTTAATTGCATTCCTCACATATGTGCTACAAAAATACTTTTTAAAAAAGAATTTTTATTGGGGAACAAATTTATTAAGCCTGCATAAGACTGCACTCTATCATTATACTATATACATAAGACACAATGTATAATTCCACAGAAAGTTATTTTACATCAAAATATCCAGTTCACATTTAAAACAAGTTGCAAAATATAGTTTAATTGCATCTCAGTTAAGCCCAAGTAATAACCAAGGCATAAAAACCTGAACTAAATCATTCCAATCCTAAAGACAAAAGAAAACACCGAAATATTTATTCTTAAGATATAATTATAGATTTATCCTGCCATAATTGTTACCAAACTGTAACAGATTATATTTTTTACAGTGCAGTGATAGGACAAAGACATTTTACCTGTTTGCTTGCTACCTGCTTTTACCTGCTGCAAAAAATTAAAGTAAAAGGCTACAACAAAAATACATCTAAAAACATTCTCTACTCAATTTTTCTCTAACTAAAATAATGCATCATGGACATGACTTCCTGCAGAACATTTATTCTACAAAACATTGTAAACCATTATGAAGGTCACTATTAAAATATTTTCAGCCCCAAATAGTTATAAGTTATTATAGTTCAAGGATATGTATACATTTCTCTCTCTCTCTCTCTCTCTCTCTCTCTCTCTCTCTCTCTCTCTCTGCATACATATATTAAGACAATTTTTCATTCACAAGCTAAGAACTTTATGCTGCCACATTTAATTCTAACAACTATTTTTCCACAGATGAATGCAAGTTTGATATGTACAAAATATAACAAAAATTATCCATCTGATACTAGATTCAATGATTCCATTATTTAAAGGTTTTCCATTTCACACATTACAAATGGATAAAATAGTTTATAAAACTGTATAAGAAGATAAAGTAACATCTCCAACTTGCAACTTAACTTGCAACTCGCATTTAGCTTATCACAAAAATTTCACTTTTTTATTTTAATACATCAAAAATTCATTAAAGTTCTAAATATTTTGAAATTATTTACATCATTACTTATTAGAGTATAATAAAATTTGGAATTCATAGAAGTATTAGTATTTATTATCTACACTTGAAAAAAGTATTCAGCAGCAATGGCAGCAAGTTCAAATGGATTTAATTCTATAAGGTAAATTATTATCGTACAGAGGAAGTCTTAATTCTGAATAAATATCAACAGAATACTAATATGTATATTTTTTAATTAGGCCATTTAAAATGAAAGATAATGCCTCCTCAAAAGGTGAATTATATGATGTCTTTAGCTTTCATTAACTATCAAAATTAACACAATTTTCTTGAACCCAAAGCTTCATAAAAATAGGAAAAAAAGAAATATATCATGAATGAAAGTATAGTATGGTTATGTGTTCATATATTAATGGTATATTGATGAGAAAATCTCATTTTGTCATTTAGCTTAAGAATCTATATAGCTGCTTCGAAATAATTCAAAATTACAAACTACTGTATAAAAACTAGATTCCTGTGAACTGTTTCCCGTTATCAAATTAATATGTATTAAGTCACACTAAACATAAAGTTTGCACAATTTATTCTGATAAGTTAATCTTTGTATTAAACTACCATAGATAAAAAACTAAAACCAAGATCTCACCTGAAGTCCTAATACTGTAATTTGTTCTGTAAATTTTTAGCTTTGTTTTTCAGCATTTCATGTTACAAAATACTCAAGATTGATGGTGCAACAGCAGTTTATGACAGTTCCTCTCTAAATTTTTAGTATTACTTGCCATACGAACCAACCAAGAGTAACTACATGTTGTATAGTGTGATAGGATGTCTGTTAAATAAAAAAACTTCAAATATATTCTACTCCTCCTCCTTCACTCCACCCAAAATTAGAATATAAGTTGCGCCTGACTATACTGAATTTCTACTGCAGTATGTCATAGAACATTGTATAAAACAATAATCCTTACCTCAATTAAATTTTTAATAATACTAACAAATCATTAAAATATTATTATAAAGAAAAGCAACTGGCTTTTAATTGCAGTTTTGATAAATAAAATCCTTTTATGACATGTTAACGCTTTTAAAAGATATTTGATTTCAGATTTCATTGCAGGAATAAAGGAAGCTTGCATTATCAACTATAAATGCTTTGTAGAACAATACATAACATACATTATAACAGAACTGATTATATCAGAATAACTACAATGCAGTAATTTCATTTCTATATCCAATTATGTCTTAAATTATGTTATCGATATCTATTTAAAGCTATTTAAGAAAATTAGAACAACTCCACTGGATTTTATTTTCATACTGAATGTTTAGTGAACACAGAAATCATAGACAAGGGAAGACCACTAGTAGTGGAATCTGTATTTTAGTAACTGTAAAGTGCAACAATGCTTTACTGAATAAATATGTCTAAACTATTAAATTAACTGTTCAGAAGTTGCAATCTAATATAAATGTCAATATATTTGAACATATAAGCAATTAAAATAAATGTTCACTTTTGCGGAATTAGTAGCATAGTGTTTTCAGCGTTTAAAATTCACCATTATCAGATTATAAATTTAGGAAAATATTCTGACTGTCCTGAAACACATACCATTGCAATCTAGCAACAGTTACCAAAGCGATAAAGTTTGTTTTTAATCTTCTAACAATAAAATTCAACCAATTTTGGTGATTAATAAAGCACCATATATTTCTACTTTCAAAATGAAATTAAGACAGTTATTAATATTTTTAAAACACATAGAAAGAACACCTTAAAAGTTATTTTGTTGAATAATTTGTGTAAAAACAATTCCCCATATCATTTAAACTTTAAAATTCACTTTTACTTTAAAATCTACAATGTTATATAACATTACCCTAATGACTCGTATTAGATACTTTGAAATGAAAAAGCTATACGACACTCCACAGTCAACTTTGAAATGAAAAAAAAAATGGTATCCCATAATGTCAAAACCTATATTATCCATCTGCTATCCACTATGACTATGTATAATTTGATCTCCTACTCGTGACAGAAGGGTGAATAGTAGCAATACTACTACACTAGCAATACTTTTAAAGTCTTACTTTAAAAGCCAGGGTTATTATTAACATTATAAACATGATATGGAAGATGTGATTTAGTGGTGAAGGCCCCAATAATTCTACATATAAACTGAACCAAACTCTTCTTGGTTCATTGTTCATTCTATAAACCACTATTTAGATAAATATCAATTTTACCATCAAAGGAACAAAAAAATTCCTCACACAAAAATGACTTTTTAAAATACAAAAAATAGAACTTGATTTGAAATCTTTGTTTCTTTAGATCACTGCACAGAACATATTGTAAATAAAACAGTGGTCTTTTCATTTACATAGTAACTCTAATTTTAAAACTTATAATGCAACAGCAACAATATGTTATGACCCAACTCTAACTTACACCCCTATTAAATACATATTTGGCTGTGTTCAGTATCACTGGCATGGTTGTTCTTCAGTTTATCGCTTACTGATATTGTCTGATTAGAAATCCAGCTTGCACTCAGTATAAGATTGTTTAGCACACAACACAATATGGTTAAATAAGAATTAGGCAAAACTTATTAAAACGTTGATGGCCCTGAGTTTAACTTCTAAGTCTTGATACTGGATGGCAATTGTTGACACACCTAACATCTATCCTAAGAAACGCTGACTCTCAACTGACATAGTTACAGTTCCACTATATCCTGTTACAACCAATGGATTCTAAATTTTATTGCAGCCATTATCTGACAAACACAACAATGCTGAAAGAATATACTGCAAGAGTCCAAACATTTATTCAGAACGAAGACTTATTAAATTCAATATGACATAGTAAGCAAAGTCTGCTTAAATTATTTGGCCTTAGAATAAATTCTACATCTTTAAATCCATTATATTCTTTAATTATTAAATATTTTATATAGCCATTCTTCATTGTGTTTGATTCACAGAACTTTTCATCACTTTACATAGATTGTGTTTATTTACAGTATTTTTGCTTTGCCTATATAACATATTCCAGGTTATAAAATCATAAAATAACTTATACAATAAATCACACTAGCTCAAAGTACAATTTCCTTCCCAAAATAATAAAAACCTAAAAAATAAATAGTAATAGGCCATCATTATTAAACATCAAAAACTGAATAAAAGTACAGTTTGGCAAAATGGGAGTAATGAGGAGATAGGCACACATTAGGATTGTTTCATCATTTAATAAAAGCATTTGTGTGCATGTCTTCTCAAAGGTAATACCAGTTTAATTGAAATATACTTACTCCCAGAAAGGTATGTATCAGATTACAACTTTAATGCTATTTAAGTACATTATAGGGTTGTGGTGGGTTTTTTTGAGAAATCAACAAAACAGTTTTCATGTTTAAGTAAGGTTCTGAAAAAAGTAGCCTCTTCTTTATGTGATAGCTTAGTGTGCACCTTATTAATATTTTGAAAGAGACTTACGAGCAAACAAGAAATGTTATATCACTGTGGGCATTTTAAATAATATTTACGACACAAACTATAATCTTCCAAACACAACACTATAAGTGATTTCATTTCTTCAAATGAAGATTACAACCCAGTTACCTATTGATACGTATTCTTAATCCTAACCCTAACCAAAAAAATACAATTTATTGCAATTTATAAATTCTGGATTATTCAGTCACACATTTTAATTTTAAAAGAACCTTTGCTCATATGGATATTTTGCCATATTTTTATCCTTTGTGTTTCTTTGTTACATAAAATACAAAGTGAACAGAAGTATATGCCTTTATAATTAATTCAGGTAGAGGAAATATTATATTTAGTTTTAAGTTCTTTCATGAATATTAACATAAGTGGTTGCTTTTTTAAATCAAATGCGAATTTAATCACTTTTTTCAGCTTTACAATCCAATAGTATATGACCGCTAATTAATATAATAACTTAGCATGCTGAAGTAATGAATGAAATAACATTTGGATAAATATTATCAACCTGTCTTCTGAGTTTGTGTCATAATAAATGCATAAGTATAAAGATTTCTTCCTTCTTCCCATGTCTTGATATTCACAGAGAAAATAAGAAGTTAGATTTCTGTGATCAACTTAACTGTTTCTATGCAAAAAACAATTTATGTTAGCTGTATACTTTTACACCATTTATACATTTTTTAAGATATTTAAATAGCCTCAATATTTTTAAGTACAAATTATAGAATGAACAAACCATCTATCTAATAGAGATACCCAGATATTTAATTTGGGGAGCAGAATGCTGTACAATATATATATAGTATGAAAACAAAAATCAATGCTACATATTTATTATATATACTGGGTTCTAAAGAAGTCAGTCAGGATCCATTTTACTGTTTTAATAGTGGTATGGTCTATATAAAATAAACTGCAGTTTTTCAAATATCTGTTACTTTTTCAAAATAAAATATTCTGAGACTCATATCTAAAAATTATACCTCAACATATAGAATACAAAATATTATCCTATACATGACTGAAAAGACCCACATTTAGAAACATGTAAATATCTGCTTTGTTAGAACTATAGTATTGTACCCTCTGATTTATTTTTAAATATATGGATTTTAATATTTCCTGGGAAAGCATATTTTAAATGAATTGTATATAGTTACCAAAATCATTAAAAATATTATTTGTAACCAAGTACTGCCAGAGCTGAGACAAGAACAGAGAGAAAGAAGAAATATGCAAATTTCACAGCAGGAATGAGAACATCAACTATCCTTACTGTTTCTAGGAAAGAATAAAAAACTATACCTTTTCACTGCTACAGAGTCTATCAACACTGCAATGTAATGTTAAAATAGTTAACTTATGAATAATAGGTGATTTCAATTGCTACTGTTTTTATATTATTCTTGGAAATGTTTATTTTGTGATAGGTGTAAATGTATAATAAGATTAGCAGTTTCTTAAATTAATCATGTTTGGCTTAATAAATCAGCTTAATTGTGAATTAAAGATCAACTTAAAGAAATATTAAACAAACTGTTCTTTCTAAAAAAAACAAAACGATTTTCCCACTTTTTCTATGACACTTGATTAAGATTCCAGTAAGATGAGTTGCATGACAAAGCAGTCTGAAAAAAATCCTAAAATCTTTAACACTTTAAAACAAGTTTCAAACTTCAAAATGTAACAATGTAAAAATGTAACAAAAAACCTCAAAATGTAACAATTTTGCTATTATACAAGTTAATTCAGCATAAAAGCAGGTATTTATGAATACTTTTATGTTGTAAAACAATATATCTGAAATGTTTCCACTATACTATTATTCAGAACTTTCAATCTCTATTATGGAAAAATAACAAATGTTAAAAGTAAATCATATTTTAAAACATATAGTTTTTCAACTAGAAAAAAACCCAGGCTCTTTCTATGCATCTATGCTGTCCATATTTAGCAACTTTCAAAACCAACTTCATAAAAATGAATTTGACAATCGAAATACGACTTTCAACCATTTCTGAAAAATAGTCAAAAACAAAATATTTCACTAAATAACTGATTTATATATAAACAATAAAAATTTGCATTATGTTGAATATTAAGTTGCCTCTTTACCACACACAACTGATAATTCAATTTTTTGCAATCAAAATTTAGCATTATTTTAAAGATATGATAAACCTATCTTTTATAAAAAGATACTGTAAGTTAACTTAATTAAAGAGACCACTTTTCTCAATCTTCTATGTTAAGAACCTTTATATAGCTACATCTATTAAAATAATCTTTATAGAAACAGGTGAGGCGAGAAAACAAAAATGTCAAGATTCATGAAATTTATTTTTTGTGCAAATATTGTTTCTGTAATATATTAGTGATAAAAAGCTATAATGCATCTTATAAAAATTCTCAACATTCAATTACATGGGACCTTGCAAAGATCTCAGGATTTTTCTACCACGTTAAAAATATTGTACTGTTTTTGTCTAGTTCTATTGAAAACAGCAGGAGTAACTGTGGTAACAATATGTTAAGAATTTTTTTCCAAAGAATCATAGTTAAATAGCTTTTCCTAAAGCTAAATTAAATATTTGTTTTGTTTGTCATCTATACATTTCAAAATAGCATCCATATGTAAGGCCTTCCTTTCCCAAATCATCAGACTTGACTTATACACTGGCAAAACAGGAATCTTGGTTTATGCTTAGGCTACAATATACTGGTTACCCCCCCCCCCCCACACACACTATATCTTTGCATTATAACAACATTTAACTCCATGTTTACTCTTTTGGGGTGGTGCTAAACATGGCAGCCAATAAGCTTTTAAAAATCTCAGTATTCTTTTAATCCACTTGACATTTTTTAAAAAAATCAAAATGTGCGGGTATATTAGTTCCATATATCTTTTTTAAATCTTCAAGTCACAATAATTCCATTTTGATTTTAAAAATTAAATGAAATATTAATACCTTACTAACAGGATTATTGGTACTCCTGCAATGTTAGTCCTAATCTGCCCATTGTTAGATATATACATCATTTCCTTATTCAATGTATACATCATTTCCTATTATTTTCAAATACAAACACCTGAAGGAAATTTCTGCCAAAATAAATAACTAAAGGTTCAGAATTGGTACTTTTTACAAAATTTCATTACATATAATCCTTACTATACTGTTCCTTATACATTATATACAACAAATTTAAGATTTTTTTTCCTGCTTTCTAATATACAAAAGTTACAATCAGTCTTTGTTTATACTTATACATGTATTTCAAGTTAAGGCAAGTAACATACACCATTCCAGTGGACACCACAGAGTTCAATCTAATCAATTCAGTTTCTTGCACATGGGCACAAGCTGAATAGAGTAATCACTCTTCTTTAACACACGAAACAGAGTAATGGTAAGGTTATCTAGGTATTGAAGTGGGTTGTGTACTCATCTTTTCAGAATTCCTACTGTGGCCTAGGGGCTTTAACAATAAATCTAGCTAAATATATACACTGATGTTAAACTACTGTTCAAAGTTTAAAAAAACAGCTTTAACTGAATGTGTTTCTTCAGTCAATAGAACATTCAAGTTCATATTAGAATAGCAGATGTTTTGGCTAGGAGAGCAAACATTCTGACACTTTAAGTCTCAGAACTTATTAAGATGTATGTATGTATGTGTATGTATGTATGTATGTATGTATGCATGCATGCATGCATGCATGTATGTTAACTGAATATATAGCAAAGCACAATAAGATCAGGTCACTGGAATTCTGCAAATAGTAACAAGTTGTGTATAAGATATCCATATTTTATATAGAGATATCTTGTTAGGTTTTTATTACAAAATTTCTTATGTGCATAATTGAAAGTTAATGATCTGTTAATTATAGCCAATTTATGAAGTTTGATGCAAATAAATACTACATAAATAATCCCTATAATCAATAGATAAATATACTTATGACTTTGACCAGGGAAGTATAGAAAAACTAGGCAAAAACTACAAATGTTTAATTTGGAAAATGAATAACCTATCCAGAGATTCGGTAGTCTATAAAATATTTGACACATTTCCTTAAGGCCAGAACAGAATCAAAGCTCACCATAAAATACACACACACATAAACTAGACAAGCTGAAGCAAAACAGGTTTTTACAAACCTTCCACCTTCTTCATACCCGAACATCCGAACTGATAAACTGGGGATGAGGGCAAACAGGATAAAAATTCTATAGCAGTCACATTCGTACTGTCATTATGTGGAACACCCCAGTCCAACAGCTCTGAAAGCTAGGCTATAACTGGCTTAGAAGGAAACGCTTCGGTTAAGTAACGCGTGTGGCGTCTGGAGCAGCTCAGTTCGCCAGCAAAGGGCAACCTGCTGAATCTTAAAGTGCCAAATCCTCCGACTGAGACCTGGAACACCGATGGAATAACTAAATCAACGCGGATTTCAACAGATGGGTCCGTCCGGTCATGTCAGCGCTGCTCCTTCACTCTAGGAGTTGAGGAGATCAAGTTGAATTAGCGACCTCTCCAACACTCCGCGGTGTTGCTTTTTTGGACTCTTCCTTTTCCATTTCAGACCAGATCTATACTTTCTTCAGGTCCTGGCAATCCCTTTTGCCGAGCAGATCTGACACCAAGAGGACCAGCCGGGGAGCTCCTTCCCAACCCCACCCCCATCCCAGCCATTCCCCCAACTCCACCTTCATTTCTCCCCCTTTTCTCTGGGACAAGAACTGAACCCTCTCGGCTGCCCTGCCGCCGGCAAAGAGCCTCGGCAAAAAAGCCCAAAGAAAAGCGGGAGAGATTGAGAGAAAGAGAGAGGGAGAGGGAGAGAGGGAGAGAGAAAAGTTTCCGGGGAACTCCAGAGAGAAGGAAGCCCCACCTGAGGCAGGTCACAACTAAAACTCCACCAAGCAGGCAGGATTTTAGGTCAGAGAACTGGGAAAGGATAGAAAGAGCCGCCCGGGTGTCCCTCGAACCCTTCCCGGCTATTCGCCACAACTCCTCCGGTTCTCAGAGGGGCCCACGGGCACTAGGACCGACAAAGAGCGCGAGACGGAGCCACTTACCGAGGTGCCTCAACTCGGACTTTTCCTCCTTCGCTCTCCTCAGTCAGCCCAAGAGCGCCGAGGCGAACGGCAGCACCGCCCGCTTGGCCGACCGAACTGGGGAGCCCGTACGGGAAGGGCAAGAGGGGTGGGGGGAAAGAGAGAGAAGTGTTGCAAGTTCCGTGCCCGGTCCTGCCGGGCGAGGGGGCAGCGACGGGGGGGGGGGGAGGGAGAGGAGCCTCCTCGGGAATTCACACTCCGCAGCTTCCAGAGCTGCGTCCCTTCCACCGACTCGAGAGTTTTAAGTGGTAGTGTCACATTATTTTCGCTCGTCCTCGAAAGGAGGGAGGTGGAAAGGAAGAGCACGGCCCCCCCAATAAAGCGCCAAAGAAGCCGGGAGGGGGGAGGAGCAACGGCAGCCAGGCGAATCTAAGCTTAGAGGGGGGGGGATATCCCGAAGGGAGAGCGGGCTCGGCGGCGGTCGCTTCAGCCCCTGCCTCCCTTATTAGGGAGCGAGAGAGGCGCACACGCAGAAAAGAGGCGCCTACCATAAAGCGCGGGGAGATCCAGCTCCCCAGCGCGGGCAGCGAAGAATGGACTTGGCCATTTATAATTCTCTGCTCCTCTGCTTCGGCATTTGGCAAGCTCGCCACTGCCTTCCCCGCCTAAGTTTTGTGCAACGCGCCGCCTCTTTCGCTGCCTCCTCCTGTCATTTGGACTGAACCACTTTCGCGTCGCCCCTCATTCTCATCCCCGCCGCCCCTGTTGGTTAATACAAAGTGCTGAGTCTCCCATGCTGTGTCCAATCAGTGCATCTACTACTAGTGCCATGATTTAGGGGTCATCCATGAACAACACTTCACACTGATGAATGGCTCTTCGCAGCTTTCTGCCCTGATGAGGGTGTCTGCGTGCCGCTGATTGCAAACACTAATGAACTTAGACCGCTTCATTATATATTCGCCCACAATCGCGGACGCTCCAAAAAAAAAGGCTTTGGATGCACCGCTTACTTCTAGGACACGAGGCTGGTGCTTCTTTGTGAGGTCCCCCCTCCCCCGTAATTTGATTTGTACGTCCTAAAGGGAAGAAAGAGAATAAATGGGCTAAATGTTTGCAGTTGACTCGGCTTTCTCAGGGCAAAGGAAGGAGCTCTGCTATTGTTCGCCAATACTTTTTTTTTAACGTTTACATTTTAATTCCCCTCGCCTGGACCCTTATACAGGCTGGGCATGTTAGGTCAGTTGAGTTCTTATAGCGAGGGTGGGAGAACAGATGAATGTCCGAGAGATTGATGAAAGCAAAATAGTAGGCTGTAATTAAGGCAGCGAGTCCTCCGCGCACTTCGCGCTCCATTCTAATGATGCCGGGAACTTAACAAAGCGGCTTCATAGAAGCCTATTCAGAAATAAGGTCCACGGGTTCAGCGAGACTTAGTCCCAAGTAAGAGGGAAATTAACTTACGTTTACTTACAAGTGCAGAGGTGTAGCAAAAGGGACCGCAAGCTTTTCTCTCCCTCTCTCCCTACCGTATTGCCTGGCGCTGTTCGCACCCAACTCTCCGTTTGAAAAATGCTTGCGGATGAGCTAGAATGAGCGAAGTGAAGTATCCCTGTCTTGAACTCGGCTGCCTTTCCTACGTCTGGGCTCGGAAAATAAGCAAAGTTGGGCCTGGTTGGTACTTGAATGGGAGGCCGCGGGGGGATTCCAGATTGCGTTGGAAACAGTATACTAGAGAGGGGCAACGGCCAATCCCTTTCTGACGTGGCCATTCTCTAGATCACAACTTGGTCGCGAATTCAACAGGAATGTTGCTCACTCGAGAGTGGCTTGATTTGGTGGGTGTGCCCTGACAAGGTGGCCCCAGTCCTAAGAAGGTGGTTAGAAAGTATTTACTTCTGAAATAGCGAAGCTATTTCAGCCGCTGGGCAGCCGCTTCTGAAGAACAAAGTCAGTTGTAATGTAGTGGATCGCCGCTTCTCAAGTTGCGCCTCCCACTCCGTCCCAAGAAAAACAAAGTTCACTCCGTATTTTTCGCATCTTCAGCCTCCCGAATAGCCCCTATACCTCTCACAGCACATCATCTTAAAAAACAAAGCATCTTTCATCGTTCTTACGCAGGCTGTAATGATAACTAACCCCATTAATTTGAGAACAAAGACAAACATCTAAGCAAATAGGTTTAAACTTGTTCCACACCACTGCAATGCCTTTGAAAGGACGGACTCTTTTGGGACACTCTTCGTGTTCCCACTTTGTTACCCCACCCCTCTCCGGGCTTTTTCCCGTTTGAAGAACATTAGTGAAAGAGCGGGCCGGAAACTTTCTGGAGAACGATATATGCTGCAGAGCAGGGAAGTAGCTTCCGAGATTCACAGAAGTCTTATTCAGATTCGATGTTGGAAATAAAAGGGAAAGCGACGGTGGTGAGGGGCAAATGCTACTGCTTGAGGTGTAGTAGAAGTTCAGCTGAGCAAACGAAGACAGAAGATAAACTCTTTTAAAGTTTAACTATATTGCTCGGTCATGACTTGCGGCAGCAGCAGTAGACTAAAATCCGCCACCACTTTGCCGGCTGCGAAACTAAAGAAAAAAATCGCTCTGACCACATATTACCTTTTCAGAGAAAGAAAACAGAAATGGATAGGAGTGTAGTGCAAGGTTTTCAAACATACGTACGTACATAGGCACGTGCACACCTACAAAATACAAGCGCAAAACATGCAATTTTAACCACCACCATCCCTTCGTCAGTAGGCTAAACGCTAGAGATCTCCAATAATCCGAGCGCAAAAGTTTCAGGCTTGCCAACTCGTTTAACTGAATTCAAATTTTGAGCTCTGGCCATGAGAGGTAAAATAAGTCTGAGGCTGTATCCTACGCCGGTGGTGAAATGGGGGGTGGAAGAGGAGGAGGAGGAGGAGGAGGAGGAGGAAGAGCCTCCCAGTTGGGGAAAAGCAAGCTTCGAAGTTCCTCAAAAACAAAAACAAAAAAAACCATTAGCAAGTTAGTCCGGAGCGCCCAGAGCTTTGGAATCTGAAAACCGTCGAAGCTTTCTTGACCAAATCACTAGCTCGGGGAAGCATTTGAAACTGAGGAAATTCTGCCAAGAAATTTCTGGATCCCCAGTAGTAGTTCAGGACGAGGCTGAGGGGAGAGGCGGTGAGTGCATGTCTCAGTGTAAAAAGAAAACCGCAGCCAATTCTTGAAACGCCGGGAAAGCACCTTGCTACCACCACCTGGGCAGTGAGCAACTAGAGAAGCCCTCCGTTCCCTCATATTTCCTCCGAATATTCCCGGGATTGTATCGACTGATCTACTGAGAGCTATCAGGGAAGCCCCATTCCCTTTGCCCACGAACCCCTGCAAAAGAAAAGTCTTGAAGTTATTCCGATACCGGCGCGGACAGCCCAACTCTAACGCCTTTTCGAGATCTCTCGGACTTACTTCAAGTAATGCGTGGAGGATCGGAGGAAATGTTTAATGCTGTCGAGGAAGATGAAGCTTACCGGACTTTAATTATGATTTAGCCTTTAAGCTAATTTGAAGGGTGTTAAGTCACGTTTCTTTCAAATCTTATCTGGCTAATATCCTGTTATAATCTGCCAATAGACGTGCCTAAACTTAAAACACAACGTTCAAGAAATATATTCTCAGTAGACCAGTCTGTACTGGCTGTTTCTTTTCTCACCTGTATAGTATTAACAAGGCGAAAGTCTCTCTCTCTCTCTCTCTCTCTCTCTCTCTCTCTCTCTCTCTCTCTCTCTCTCTCTCTCTCTCTCTCTCTCTCTCTCTCCCTCCCTCCCTCCCTCCCTCCCTCCCTCTCTCTCTCTCACACACACACACACACAAACACAAACCACACACACTTACACACTTTTGCATAAAATGGCAAGGAGCATCTACCATTCCTTTGACTTCAAGAAGTCATTGAAAGCAAATCGCAAGATTGGATGTGAATACAAGGACCTTGGCTTTGCCTATTGGAAGTTACTTGTGAAATGAAAATGGGAGGGAAAATACCAGACACTGGCACATCCTCTCCAGACTTAAAAAGTTGCCTTAACGTGTCCCTTCTTTTTGATGTGCATCTCAATCTAATTCATCTATCTGTTTGAAAGTGCCTTGATCCTTTTGCCATATGTCTTCTCAAATGCTTGCAGGCACTCAAATGCTTGTAAAGAAATCATATCTAAAATAGAATAGTAAGACAACTCACATAGGAGGAAATTGTTTCTAACCACTGTTTGCTCTGGGGTCTGTGTCAAGTTGTGGTTAAAAACTGTAAGATCAGAGATTTCCTGGGTTGGAGCTAAAGAGCTCATGCTTGCTGTTGATAAGGATAAAGCATAATATTAAAACAGAAATGAAAGGGGAGGGGTGAGAGTCTTGGTTTAGATGCTCCATCTATCTTATTGGCTGACTATAATGAGAGTTACAATTCTCATTTGTTCTTGGTACTATTAGGTTCATGTTTCTATATCCCTGAATTGGGACAATTTGGGCTCCTGTTTATGACTTTCTTTGAAAAATTATAGCTAAGTTATATTTTTCTGTCTCCCCTTTAATCTTTGCCTTTTGGCATGTTTACAAAGGTCTGAGAGTATTTCTCTAGATCGGTGGGGTTTCAGCCTGCACAAACATTTTCAAAATGTACTCTCTTTCTAATTATACATTACTGTTACTAACTTTAAAAGAAAAAAGGGGAAAGAGGCACAGTATAGGTGTTTGTTTATGCCTAATTATAGGAGCATTCCTATGAGACAAGCCTCTCTACCTATCTAAAGATCTTGTATTATCTACTTGTATTAGTTTTTGACTCTGTAAGTTCCTTTATAATGAATCCTAAGAATATCATCATAAAATGAATGTTTCTTTTGAGAAGGTGGCAGAATTTTAAGGGAAAAGTATGATTGCACAATATAACCAACTAAAAAAGACTAATATTTGATATTATTTTGTATTACAATTTAAGCCAATTAAATAAATGAAATTTTAAAACAATTGTTCAGGTAGAAGTGGAAAATTGGTTGCTAATTAATAAAACAGACATATCAATAAATAGGTTGATGTGAAATAAAGTAGAATTATACCAGTAAGTCTCAGTCTACTGAAATGTCCAGTTTATTGCATTATAGTGAAGGATCATAAAAATGTATACAACAAAAACATTACATGAAAAGCTGCCTATCATATTTCAAATAATTTAGATAGGTCATTGTATCACAATCATTGTGATAATATTAGAAAACCAGTATTCTAAATCTGAATGCTGACAAACCATAACATTAAATGGCTGTCTGCAATGAGGAATATGTCTTAATTACCTTAATTAAGGCAAACTAGAGTCATATATATACTGATTCTCGAGTCACTGAAAGTACTGGTTATACAAATCAACCTTTAAATGGGGTCATGTTTTTTCCTACCTTACTTTGTGTTACACTGCATACATAAGTATACAGTATAAGTCTGACCTTTGAAGAAGAGAAATACTTTAGTTTCACCCAAAAGTTGACCCTCTTTAAAACGGATTCATAAAAGAAGCAATCTGACATAGCCTACACACAGCATGAAAGAAGAAAATAACCAAAACATTTCTCCTCTTTTTTTTAAAAAAAAAATATTTCTCCTCTTTTTATACTTATGTGCACTATAATAGACTGGGAACCCATGCAAGTTTTTTTAAAATAACAAAGCTGTTTCTTCACAATTACAATTTTAATAATCTTAATTATTTACTGATTTATCCAGTATATACTTCTAGTTCATCCTTTCACAAAAATATTCATGACGCAATTTATTACAAATAATGAAATAAAATCCTATTTAAGCAATGTAGATGTATAATATAAAAGCTAAATGTAAAAGCTATCCAACTACAGGATTCTTAGTAGACTTCTAAAGCCAAGATGTTTCCAGTTGCTTTAAACTGAAAATAAAACAATTTTGATAGTTATGGGGTCATAACTGAAAAGCTCCTGCTGCCGATCAAAAACAATATTGCATTTTTACATGCAAGATTTCTTAACTGCCCAGTCTTTAAATCTTATGTATTTCAGGTTAGGTGAATATAAGACTTCAAAGGAAACAACCTTTTCATCAGCAGAAACCAATTTGGGTATGTATTTCCTTAAATTTGTATACCTAGAAGCAACTTTAACATGCTTTCTCATCCAAAACACTTTTATTTCAGCCACAGATATTTTAATTGAATAGGGTCTTATAAATGTTTGTATGCTGTTTTTTTTGCCCTGGTTGTTAATTGATGTTTCCTTGAATATATTCATGTTAAAGTAAAGTATCATCTGTATTGCTATATACTGTGCAGGACTTGGTTTTAATGAAAACGAGTACTGCAATATATATTCCTTTGCACGTGCATGTATGCACCCCCCCCATTATATTCAATGAATATAGTCCTAGATAAAGGTTTATTGATAAACTATTAATAGTGTACAAAAATTAAGGAAGTCATTACATATTATGAGAGAGAGAGAGAGAGCGATAAAGAGAGAGAAAAAATCCATGTACAACTTGGATAAAACATATGTATTTACGTTTTAATTATTGTCATGTCAAGCATGATTGTCAGCAAAGTCCTCACTACATTAACTGCAACCTTAGAAAAATAGATGCAATCTTTAGATCTCATCTCTCTTTTCATTCCATATCACAATTCAAGAAAAAAAAACCTAATTGTGAACATTTGGTAAACATGGACCAGAAGTCTCTTTTCTAATCTTTCATATAGTTAAAAATGAAATAAATTTCAGAAGATCTGTTGTCATATATATTATAGCCAGAGCCCTGCTCAGAATTTCTATGATGGGAACACAAAGTAGGTCAAGGGAGTAAAACCCATTACTCAGCTACTGATTTAGTGCACATGGTGAAGTAACACAGTTCTTTGGGCAAATCGTTTCTTGCTCAGGCTCAACCTCTTATGCAAAATATGGGAATGCAGCGCCACAGAGCTACTGCAAGGATTAATGCAAAAATTATAAAACATGAATATGAAGTGTCATCATACCTTCATAGTTAAGGTATTGATATCAATTAAGTAAAATTTATACTGTTTTTAATAGTGGCTACTAATTTATACTACTATCTATCTATATTTTATAATTCATACTTGTATTTTCAGTTGCATTCTTCAAAGTTCCCATAAAGGTTTCTTTCTAATCCTCTTTTCCTACTTTATTCTTAGGTGGAAAAAAAAAAGAAGTAGCATCATTAGCCACCAGTTGTAAATAAAACTCTCTCAAAGCCCATACAGTGAAACAGGATTTACAGCAACATACGTACCATCTTGATTGAAATGCCAAAAGGGAAAAATTGAGAGAAAAATAGACGCTATTATTTTGTTTTTGTTGAGCCTGAAGTATTGTTTTAGCAACTGGTGAGCTTTAATAAACTGGTGGGCATAAAAAGATTCAATTGTAAATAGATAGGACTTAGTCCTTCTTCTTTGTTCTCTGAGGCAATATATTCTGTTCATTAATTGCCAGGAGAACTGTTTCTATCTGACCTGACAAGGAATTTAAGAGAAGCTGCTTATGTTGCAATCCAAGCACCTTGGAAAAATGATAATCAGAGGACCTTATCTGAAATATTTGAGGCTTCTAGGTATTACCTTTGGTGAAATCAAACTGCAAATATATTTTTATTAATACAAAACAATTTAAGTGTTCTTGGTAGATCAACTCACAGTGTTTAAATTGGGAGATACCCCCTAAAAGTTTTCAGCAAAGGAGAAAAGCACTCCAAATTGTTTTCACTTATGTATGCAATTAAAACACACTCTTGCCCTAGAGATTTCATAAAGTAAACTTAGCTGAATACAATGTGCAATATTTGAAGTTACTAGTTCTGGACAATAATTCATTCAGTGCAACTTATTTTGAGTGAGTAGCCATTATTAACCCTAAAATTCCACAGATTGGATCCTGTTTTAAAATTTAATAGGTACAGCTACTCTTTGTTATAGTTAATAGTACTAAGTTATGAATGCTGATGGCCTTCTACTGCAGCCTTAAATTGCCTTGAAAAAGATACAGTTTCTTTAATTAAAAAAGCTGCACTGAACTAATCCCTCTAGCAGAAAAAAAAGGAAAGAAAACTTTTAAGCAATCTCTTTCTGCGCTGGGAGAGAAAAGCAGACAATACCATAACAGATCAGAAACATAAGCTATAGTGTGCAGCCAGGAGCACAGCAGGGAACTGAATACTGCTCCGACTGTGTCATTTTTTAATCCCCCATCCCAGTTTTCCCCGTCTGACCTCATGCTGAGATGAAGTTATCACAGAAGACAGCTTTACTCTTACCAATGAATCCAACCCTGGATCTGTATTATCCTTAGCAGATCAAAACACCGCTTTCATCAAATAGCATTATCTGCATAAAAGGCATGCAATTGCCTGATAATTTCACCCAAACTATGCTATTCATTTAAAGGACAAGAAGAAAAATGTAATTCATTCCTTTTCTTTTTCTTGAAAAAAGCTAACTTATACTTCACTCATGGGAACTTATTTTAACATAAGATCTTGAACAGGGGACCATTAAAAAGTTCTCTCCATCCTGTTTACTATTAATTATTGGAGTGCATCTATGTAGGATGAGTGACAATAAGACAGAGCATTCAGGAAACAGGTAATAAGAATTGGCAAGGCATTCTTGAATCGTGATAGTATTTTCTTTAGACATGCTTCTGCTGACCCTAAAAATAACAAAATTGTATGTGACATATGCTGCAAATTTAACTGGAAACCCAAATACTTGCCTAAGAGATTCAATATAGTTAAATATCTATAATGTATAAATCTGAATTATTGCAGGCTCTGAATCATATGGAATGGGGTTTCAATAACAATAAGAACAGTTTTGAAATAAAATACCAACATATCCTTGAATCTTTAGCATATTAAATTAGCACTGTAGAAAGTTATCACACCTTCAAGTAGGAGAGGTATATTATAAGCATAAAAACTAATGGCAGTTCAATGAAACAAATTTATTAAGTCTCCTTTAAAATAGTGGCTGGGACTCAAAGAGCCACCTTTGGATTCTTTGGATTAGGTCATGTTAAGAAGAGATTTCTTTTTATTTTCACTACTGTAATGAATTACTTTGGGAAGTTTCCTTTCATTTCAGAAAAAACTTTCCATAGGAAAGTAAGGGGTAAAATCTAAGAAGCAATACATCCAAACTTTTATTGGACAAATTAAATTAGCTGCATTGGTCTTTGGCTCCAATCAAGGATGTGTCCTAAATCCAAAATTTTGGATCAATTTGTGAGTCATCTTAATTTTTTTTTGTTACATAAATTTTAAAGATTGTGCTCAATCCTAAGCATTTTTATTTTTCCATGCACACATTTATAAAGTCCCTATCTACCGTTATTAGATGCAGGAATTATAGCACAGATTGGCATGACACACATTAAAGCTTAGCTTTTAATATACTTTTGTGAGTTTACACAGCATCATTCCTTCAGTGAATTGCTAAAAGGAAATGATTCCAAGTTCTGGACTTGCTAGGGAAATGGACATTTGCTAGGCAGTGGTTTCTATTATACTGAAGAACATACTGAATCTAGCATAAATTCAGTATTCTACAACAGTTATGTTTCCTCTATATTGTAATTTCCTGTAAATTGTACTTAATAGAATATAATATGAAGCTTTTAAATGTAAAAGATGTGTGATCGTCAGTTAAACCCAAGTTGCTGAAATCTCTACACCATGATTTAAAAGTTTAGTACATCACATATTATTGCTTTCATTTTCATATTGTATAAATTATGAGTAAAAAAGAGGTACTTAATTTCTGAGAAAACTTGAGAAATTATACAATGCAAAAAAGCACTTTGCTGTATTAGATAGACATGGACTGTCCTAGTTTAACGATATAAAGTTAATGTCAGCTCATGAGATAATGTACCTTAATGCTCTTTCAGTACTAAAAGTTCTTAAATGAATATTGTCCATCCAGAGGGTCAACTGAATAATTTAGCAGTGTTTCATAAGGCACAGGAAGCATAAAGAATTTGCTAGGTGGGAACAACTCTTCCCCCATTATTTGTTCTCCCATTTCTTCTCATCTTTATGGATTGACATTTTCATACATGGATCTGCCTATTGATTTCCTCCAAGATATTGCTGAAAACAAGGTGAGCCAACAGTGAACTCACTACTTGCTTAGCAGCAGTTCCAAAGACATATTTTTGGAAAATTGGGACTGCTCTGAACTATCTGCTTTCTGAACTGTAGTATAAGAATTGCACTCTAATGCATACAATCTGAAAAGTATAGGTAATGCATAATATAAATTTTCCAATAACAAATTTGTTTTTTAGAATTTTAGTTTCTAGTTAGAAAAGTAAAAATTAATTTCTCAATGCATGACAAAGAATAGTTGTCAATCTCAAGTTAACAAGTAGATAGTTATCTGATTCAAATAAGACAAGTTATATTAATATGAAACTACAAGATTGTAGCAGCAGAGCTGAGCCATTAAGGTGAAATGTTGCCATCAGATACCTGGAAGTGGCACTTGATGTGGGATTCTCCCCACTAATGTTAGCATGCAGGACTCCCACGATCTATGAGCCTTACTGACAAATTGAAATAAAAATAATAATTAAATACATTCCATAGCACCACCACCTGGTTCTTGTAGCTTTTAATCATGAGATTAGGGAAAATAGTTCTTTCTCCTCTTAGTTCAATTTCACCAGGTATAATTTAAATTCAATGTATTTATTAAGAAAAAGAAAAAAAGGGAATGTAAATTCATTTTTAACCTTGGGTAGTCATATGTAAAAACATTCAGTGGTGCATGAAATAAAAATACATTGCTGCAAAGAAAGATTCAACATTAACAATATCTGACTGGGAATTTAAACTTGGAGAATATAAAACAATAGTGAAACTAAAAGCATAGTTCTATGACAAATATTTAATCAAATTAATCTTTTTTGCAACTGTTTATCCATATCATACTTAAGCATTAATTGTACAATCAAGCAATTTTATCTTCATTAACATTTTAGAAATTTACTTAGCTATTATCTGTATCTGTACCTCTATCTGTATTCTACAATGTATTATTCACATCTTATAATGCAATAAAACAATTAACCGGGGGGGGGGGGCAGCGGGAATACAGATAAAATCATAAATAATAACTTAAAGAAATCTTCCATAAAAAGAATAAATAAAAGTTCAGAAGTGATCACATCATGTAATGGATATGGAGGAGCCGAGGTGGCGCAGTGGTTAGGGTGAAGTACTGCAGGCCACTTCAGCTGACTGTTATCTGCAGTTCAGCGATTCTAATCTCACCAGCTCAAGGTTGACTCAGCCTTCCATCCTTCCGAGGTCGGTGAAATGAGGACCCAGACTGTGGGGGTGATATGCTGACTCTGTAAACTGCTTAAAGAGGGCTGAAAGCCCTATGAAGCGGTATATAAGTCTAACTGCTATTGCTATTGCTATTGCTATTACTCAGATACCAAGCTGCATCAAGCATATAATTAATCTTACATAGATACAATAAATATCAGGAGCATTAAATTAAACATCACACCAAATAAAAAAAGAAATGAAAAGTAATCCACATAACATAATAGCAATATGTTTATTTCTCTTACCATAGGTAATTGTTGCCTATAAAAGATTTCCTTGTGTCTCAATTATTCCTAGATGCCCTTTCAAAAATCCCTGAGGATTCTATTTTGCTCATTTCAGAGACTGTTCTTCCCAGAGACTGATCTTATTCTTCAGTTCTCAACATCTTTCTTTGTTTCAAAATACAAGGCCCTTTTTCTGCATATAGAAAGGGAGGGATGTGGGGTAATCAACCTCCATGTGTGTCCAAGATCATAAATCTATCTCTGAATGATCTAGATTCAAATCCTGACAAGTTAATGTGGATTCAGAAAGTATGCAGTTTGCCTGGCGTGTAGATCATGTTCTACAATACTGTGAAGAAAGTTGTGTTGACAGTACAGATGCAGACTCAGCTGAGCTCAACTTTTGGCACCTTCAAGGAGGCTATTACATAATTTTCTGGCAAGACAACATAACTCGTTGGCCAATGTTTTCTTTGAGGACCTCTGTTAACCCAAAGTCTTTAGATTGGGGATTTCGTGGTTATTTTCTAGCCAAGTATTAACCAGGTCTGATCTTGCTTGCCTTTCAAAATTTTCAAAAAAGGTCAGCAAGATTTTGCCACCTACATGGGTAATAATACAATGTCATTATATAAAATGCACAAATCTGGGATATGAGAAGCTTTATGTCTTTTTAGACATGATTGTTTTATATTCTTTTATTTAGTATCCTGTAACAATGTACATAAATAATTTCCTTCCTTATGTCCAACATGTAAGACTTTAGAAGATACAAGAAAAGGATTTGTTTATTCTTTAAAATGGAAAAAATATACGGAAGCCCTTTGATGTTAATTGGAGATGTGCAATTCTAATGGGTTTCTATAAAATACAAATTAATGGGCATATGATCAGTGAGATACAAGATGCATTTTAAATATTATATATAGATATATAATGAATCTGGAAGAAAACCCTGACATTTAACACAAACACCTTTTAATTTTCCTACACATGTAAAATTTAATAAATTTGATTATGAATACTTTTTAAATTTTAATTACTATATTTCATATAAACTACCTTTTTAATTTGTTTCAAACATAAAATATATAATTGTAAAAGAGGAAAATTCACATGAAATCAGTCAACATAAGTTGGACCTTTGCTCTAAATACTATTTTCCATTTTAATGATAAATTGTTAAGTTATAATAGATCTTATTCTAATGGGAAACAAGTCCTTATTGAGTTATGCCCTTTGTTTTGTGGAAAATATACCGCTGAACTGGGATAATCAGATAAATTCTTTTTGTCAAGATTAGATTTGGCACAACAATTCCCCATGGATGACTTATTAGGTACACATTGATACATGGTAGTCATATTGATAAAAAATTAGGATCCTGAGTATAGTAGTCAATATAAAGAAACCTGAACAGATGTTTCTGAGAATAGGAAGAACAGAAAATGGTAGACAAAACTGTTCCAGAAGACAAATATGTTTCTGACAAGAATTCACAAATTTATTAATATTCAGTTAGAATACTATAACAGAGAGCAACTACACTGAAATTCAGGGGGTGGTAGAAGAGTAGTGGTAGGAATTTCCAACAAGCAATGTGTTAGATAGGGTGAATGGATGAGGCAGCAACAAACAGCTCTCTATTAAGTGATAACTATGTACAATCCAGCAAAGACTCTGTCTGGCAGCAGCCCTTTTATAGGGAGCCGTCAGACCTTTAAACCAATCAGATTTGAATACTGTTCCTGCCGGAATAGAAGACCTTGGTGGAAACTACCATACTGTTTGTCAGTATGTAACACCCCTCCCCTCTTAGTTGGGATTGTCCAGCTTGTAACATACTCACACAGGTAAGCAGGCTTTCTGGTGACTCGCTCAGAACTGCACAGTTCAGTCAGTGCTGGATCTTCAGTTAGGTCGGATGGAGCTGTTGTCTCTCTGGCTTTGCCTGGTGGAAGCTCCTGGAACTTTCCACAGGGCGTGGCTGGAGTTTCTGGAGCTGGTTTGCTCGGAACTCGCTGCGGCCCTGCAACTTCACCAGATAAGTACCTGGTACCTTCGGGCTTGAGAAGTCAGTTGAAGGAGTGAATTTGTGCTCCTTTTGGGTAGGGCTTTGGCTAAATCTTACCTCTTGTTGCCTAAGGTTGGATTGGGAGACGCAGCCACAGAGTTGGTCAATGTGCCTCCTCCAAGTTTTATCATCCTCAGGCTCCAATTGATACTAGCGAGGTCCGGTAATTCCTGTATCCGTGGCAGGAATCCAGACCCTCCCCATGTAGTTGTGGGCATAAACTCGATCCCCTATGCTAAAGTGTCTAATTTTGCCGGTCGAATCTGGGGGCATCACAGCAGAGTAGTTTGGGTGTAGCCGGTCTAAGGGCGATCTTAGCCGGTGACCCATTAGAAGCTCAAAGGGGCTTCTCCAGGTGGTAGCACTTGGCATGATGTGCTGAATGAGGAGGAATTGATAAACCCATGTTTGCCAATCTCCCGGCCCCATTCTAGATAGGGCTTCTTTAGCGGATTGCACCATTCTCTCTGCCTGTCCATTACTAGCCGGATGGAATGGAGCTACAAGGGCATGCCTGATTCCCTGCGAAGCTAAGTAAGTCTTGAATTGCATGGCCATAAATTGGGGGCCATTGTCAGAGACTAAGACATTGGGCAGGCCGTGAGTGGAGAAAAGTCTCTGTAGTGCCTTGATGACCACTTCTGCTGTGGTAGTGGCCATGAAGACTATCTCTAACCATTTTGAGTAGGAGTCCACAACTACCATGAATACCTGGCCGTGAACTGGGCCGGCAAAGTCAATGTGCACCCTAGACCAGGGTAACTGAGGTCGCAAGTGCCTGTGGGGGAGCTGATCTGGACTCCTGGCATGGTGTGCAGGTAGCCACCCATTCCTCAATTTCCCTATCCATGTTAGGCCACCACATGTAACTCCTAGCCAAAGATTTCATCTGGACAATTCCCGGATGCCCTACGTGCAAGGCCTCTAATACTGCAACTCGCAGTTTAGTTGAAACAATGACCTGGTCCCCCCACAGTAAACAATAATTGACAACAGTTTGTCCCTTTTAGCAAAAAACATTTTAAATGCTGGCCCAACCGGCCCCTTGGGCCACCCCCTCCACCTCCAGTTCAAAACCTGGTTCAGAGTCCGGTCTTTAGCTGAGTGGCAGGCGACCCCACTGGAGGAGACTGGACCAGGCAGTCTATGAATAGGACTGGTGTCTCAGGGGTCAGATCGGCAAGCAGTTCTGGTAGAGGCCACTGGCTGAGGGTGTCAGCATGCCTCAATGTGGTGCCAGGTCGATAGATGAGGTAGTAGATGTAGACCGCGAGGAACAAAGTCCAACAAGTCATTTGCGGTGACAGTGATGCCGAGGTAGGCTGGTCCCCAGCCAGCAGGCCCAGAAGTGGTTTATGGTCCATGATGATTTCAAAATCACAGCCATACAAGTAGTCATCGTTTTACACCAGCTACCGCAGCCAGAGCCTCACAGTTCAGTTGGCTGTAGTTCCGCTCAGCAGCTGACAGGGTTCTTGATTAGTAGGTGATGGGGGCCTTGGTTCCATTGGGCATGCGGTAGCTGAGGACTGCCCCGATGCCGAACGGGGAACACAAGTGGCAGAGTCTGGTTGTACTGGACCAGGAATGTGTCTGCTGACAGCAGTCTTTTCACCGCAGCAAATGTGGCAGCTTCAACTCTGCCCTAGGTCCATTTTGCCTTATTGCTGAGGAGCCGATGCAGAGGCTCAGCAACCGTGGCTTTCTGTTTAAGAAAGATGCTGTAGAAGTTAAGGAGTCCAAAGAATGCCTGGAGCTCAGTCTGATTGCAAGGTGTAGGGGCGTCCTGGATTGCTTTAATTTTTTTGTTTGTGGGATGAATCCCAGAGCCATCGATTGGGTACCCTAGGAATCCAACCCTTTGAACATTAATTTGGCATTTGTCTTTTTAAAGGCGGAGACCTTTTCCGCTAATTCTGGTCAAAACAGCCCTAACGTGTTTGAAAAGTTGCTCCTTATTTGCAGTCGATACCAATATGTCATCAAAATAGGGCACAACTCCTGGTATCCCCTGCAAAAGCTGTTCCATGATGTTTTGGAACAGTCCAGGGGCAATACTAACGCCGAATTGCAGCCAGGTGCATTTAAAGGCACACCTATCTGTCACAATGGTTTGGGCCTCCGCCATGGTGCCATCTACAGGCAACTGTTGGTATGCCTGCACCATGTCCAATTTAGCGAACACTTTTCTGGGGCCTAGTGAGTGTAGTAAATGCATTTATAGGGTACAGGATAAGCCCTTTGTTGTAAAGCTGTATTTATTGTGCACTTGTAATCCATGCAGATGCGAACTGACCCGTCAGGCTTCACCGGGGTCACTATAGGGGTCTCCCAGCGTGTGTGATCTACTGTCTTTAGAATTCCCTGGCCAATTAATTTGTCCAATTCAAGATAAATTTTGGGGTGGAGAGTGAAAGGGACTTTCCTGGATTTAAGCCTAATAGGGGCTATGTTGGGGTCCAAATTAAAAGATATTGGAGTCCACACATACTTATCTAGACAGTTGCCGAAGACATCCTCGAACTCCTTAAGGAGTTCTTCGGTGCTCTTGACATGAACAGAATTGATTACGGTCACCCCCAGGCCCAGGGATTCGAACCAGTCTAAGTCTAGGCAGCTCTGCAGGGCTCCGCCAACCAACGTCATAGGAAGCGGTCCATCAAAGGACTTGAATTGCACTCGGAAAGTGCCTTGGCCCAGAACCGGGATTCGGTTCCCCTGGTAGTCGCTCAGGCTTAGGTCTGGAACCCTCAGCTTCTGCCTCCTCGAGTTGGGGACAGCCTTCTTAAGCTTAGCCCATGACATAATGGTGAGTGATGACCTTGTGTCAATATCCATGGAGCATGAAGATCCTTCAAGGAGGATGGTGACCTTCAGCTTTTTAGCCCACGGCATGCATGCTTGACCGATGGTGGCCTGGAAAGTTGCACTGGATTCTGCCCTATGCTGTTTTGGCCATGGTGGCCATGAGCCTCTTCTTGGCGGTTTGGGGCATGCAGGTTGGCCCTTTAGTTGATTTGGTGCTGCAGGGAACTCACTTCTGCAGACCCTGGCAACGTGCCCCTTTCATTCACAGCGCTGGAAGCGGAAGCCGATCTTGGGTGGTTGCCTCCACAGCCAGTGCAAGGTGGGAAATGTGTTTCAAATTTCTGTGCCGATTCTTTGCGGTCAGTGCATGTGTCAGTGCGAATGTCGTCCTCGCTGTCTGAAGCTTCTGGCTCCATAGTCTCACGATGCAACTCTGCAGTTTTACGTGCACTCTTTGGGCTGCTCTACCTCTGCAGCATCTCCGTCGACTTGGTCGAAGACTCGGTAGCCCTGGCATTTGTAGAGTGAGGTTCATTTTGGCGAGCAACCTCCTCTGTAAACTAATTTCCCAAACACAACAAATAATTCTGTCCAGCAAGAGTTCATCTAATTCCCTGAACTCGCAGTAGGCCGCAGCCTTCCGAAGTGCTGCAACATATTGATTGATCGTTACACCTTCCTTCTGGTTGCGGAGGTTGAACTCATGCCTCCACACATATTTAGATGGTCTGGGAGTGTAGTGTGTCCACAGCATCTGTTATAGGACTGACCAAACGACCGACTGGATCGGTGTTGGTTCAGACAAGTCTTTAGCCATCTCAAACATGTCTGGTCTGCAGTAGCTCAGGAACATTGCTTTCTTCCGGCCTTTGGACAGGCCCAGAGGTCATTGGCTTCAAGGAAGCATTTGAACCTCATCATATACGAGTCCCAGCGCTCGATGGCTGGGTCGTACGGAGCTGGTGGGGCGTGTGTAGTCATCTTGTCTCAACAAGCAGATTTAGCCGCTTTAAGATGGCTGCTCGAAGCCGTGCTTTGCTCTGGACTGGGTTGACTCACTGGATTGTATTTGCTCTTTTTGGTGCCTAGTTGACTTCCAATCCCATCCTTTGTTGCCAGTGTTAGATAGGGTGAATGGATGAAGCAGACTCAGGCTTCAGCAATAAATAGCTCTTTATTAAGTGACAACTATGTACAATCCAGCAAAGACTTTATCTGGCAGCGGCACTTTTATAGGGAGCTGTCAGACCTTTCAACCAATCAGATTTGAATCTTGTTCCCTCCGGAACAGAGGACCTTAGTGGAAACTACCATACTGTTTTTCAGTATGTAACACAATGAGTTTCTGGTACAATTCAAAAAAGTTTATTATTGCTTTTTATGATACAAAACAATAGTGAGTTTCAATCTATCATACTCCAGGGACCACTTCCTTCCAAACTGCCCTAAAGTAAAGGGTCTTTTCTGTTTCAACTAAGGCAAAAATTAAGAAAATAGAATAGTTATGTTCAGTGGCTATAACAACTAGCACTTCTTTTTTTTACCTCAGAAGGCCAAAATGGAAGTGTATCCATCTGCCAATAGAACTTCTTTTTTCCTCTGCTTTAAAATCTTTATTGAATATTTTTTGTGAGTGTGAATTTTTTACTCTGCTATTTTATTGTCAAATATTTTAGTGTATTGCTTTTAAATACTTTAAGCTGCTATTGAATTGTACAAATTAAAAGTGTGATATTTTATATATAAAATATAACAAAGAAGGATTAAGAAAGCAACTTGTGGACCACATATAGGTTTTGTGTTGTATTCCAAAAACGATTGGTTCCATTTTGAATGTAATTTTAAGAAATCTAGAAATCTTAGGAGATCTATTTTGCTTCTCATACTCCCCTTTTGGGGCTTTCCCTCCAAAAACTACACAAAAAGACACAACATTTGCTACACAAAAAACCAGAACATTTGGTTCATCCATTCTGTGAACAGTGGGAGGCCCATAAAAAGGTCATGGCACACTTGGCCCACTAAGTTGTATCCTGAAATAAAGATATCTACAAGCTCTGATGAATGCAGGGTCCAGCTTTTATTTTGATATTTGATCTCTAACAGATAATTGAAATGCTTGAAAGAATAGGAGTAACAGAAGCAACAAGCCTATTTGATAAATATAACTGAGAAGAAGGAGCAGTGATCCCAACAAGGCAGTACTATTAAATTTGGAATAAATAAATATTTGCTGTTTTGTTGGAGTAAGTGGGCTAGAAATATAATTTGCATTCATGTAAAGAACAGATCCATCTAACAATTTTACCACGAATAAATGAATATTTTATTCCTATTAAAGTTATCTTAAATCTAAACCTTATTTCATATGAATGTCAAATATTTTATTATTCTGAAAACAAATAAGGTAGACCATTCCATCTATAAATCTAGATGACATAGTAAACGTGGCACAATAATTGCTGTAAGAGAGCTGCTAAAAGAAATATCTAGTGTCCCATAACCTATTATTTAAACAATTTTCACTACTAATATAATATTGAGAATGGAAAGCAGCCAAAACTTGGCAATCATGAATCTCGGTGGCATAATAAAATTGTGCCCTCATTCTGAAGCAATAAAAAAATCAACACAATCCCTTTGTCTCCATAGTAAATTTAACATTTTGTACTGGGAATGTACTGTCTGAAATATGTCAGAAATGCCTAAAATCAGAAAGAGTTTAACAGCATCTTTTTAGGTCTAATATGTTTTATTTTATTAAAAGACATAAGTTTTTATGAGCTACAGCTTATTTCATTAAATGAAAGGCTCACTTTTCTGTTACCAACAACTGTATTCAATTAGTTTCTAAATCCTGGAAAGTCTATTTATAATTTACACCAAAAACAGCTGTGGGATTTAAATTTGCTACAAATCACAGTGTAATTGTTGGACATTTTTGAACCAATTCTAGATTGAAAAAAAAATCTAGATATCGGCAAAGAGTTACAAAGATCCAGTCTTTGCAACCCAAGATTGATGGTTGTAGAATAAGTGCTTGGATGCTTTCATTTCTCTGTACTTTGTTGGTTAGACTCAGAGTCATGTTTTTACCAATTACATATTTCTTTTAGCTTTTAATTGCAAAGTTTTATGTCAATTCTTGCTAATAATTACTTTGAAATTGGATTTTTCTTATGTCCAATTTCATTTAAACTATTTCTGCTCAATATTATTTTATTAATATTAATTTCAAATTTCAATGTTTTTGCTGTAAACCTCAGCATAAGGAATCAGGATAGGTTGGATTGTTTCCCAAGCTACTTCCTAACCAGTCCCTTATTTATCATATCCAATCCCTTAATCTGACTAAAGAGAAAAGAACTGGTATTTCCTTATGAAGGCTTTGGGAAATAAGAGAGGAGAAAGGCTCTCTTGAAAGGGCTTGAAGAACTTTTTCAGAGTGATGAATTTCAGACAATGCATCTGACCTACTCAGTGGTAATTCCCATTCCTGAATTATATTCAGAGAATGCAACTAAGAAACTGATTACATAAAAACAAATGAAGACTTCAATGTGGAATAGTTAGATAAGAGTTTATTGACTCTATTTATGGGCTTAAAATAAGATCAAATTGTTACAGGTAGTCCTTGACTTAGAACCATTCATTAAATGACCATTCAAAGTTATGATGCACTGAGAAAAATGATTTTCTTACTCAAAAGTCATTGTACTTTACCATCATAACATTGTCACTGTCACATGATCAAATGTCTGGTGTTTGGTAGCAAGCATGTATTTACAATGGCTGCAGTGTGCTGAGATCACATGACAAGTCAACCAAGAAAACTGCATATGTTTAGCAACTACATGATTCACTTAATGATTGTGGCAAAATGTCATAAAGTTGGGCATTTAACAACTACACTGCTTTGTAACAGAAGTTCTAGTCCCAAATATGATTGTAACTTGAAGTCTACCTTTACTACCTCTATTGATACTTCTTTATAATTATCTTCTTCAACTAAAAAAAATCAAATAAACAAGTATATTATTTACTACATCATCCAACTACATCACACCATATTCCAAGATGGAAATATCTAACACTCTATCCCAAATGACTAGGAAGGGAGAAACAAAGTTTTTATTCCTTATAAAAGGCTAGCAACATCAAGCTCAATTTAGTAGAAATATAATTCCTGAGTTGAAAAGGAATGCGTCTGATGTCCATCCTAGTACCGAAAAGGGATCTGGAGTATACCCAATCTGGAAGAGTGTGTGGAACAGGACAAAATAATTTCAGATGATCAATCCCTCAAATAATCTTGTCTTGGCCAAATATTTAATTGAAATAGATTTTGTTTGCTTTTAATTTTTGTTTCCATTTTTAAGGATTATTTAATTTAATTGGGTATGGTTTCAGAAAAGGGTGGTCTTTCATCTATATTTGGTAAAATACTGTCATTGAAATCATTGTAGAATATCAATGTATAAATTTATTATGATGATAAAATCAGAAACAGAGAGGATCACATAGATCAGGGGTGTCAAACTCAAGGCCAGTGGGGTGGATCTGGCTTGTGGGCCCTACCTGGAAACAGCAAAGGTCCGGCCTGTAGTAGGAGTTTAGGAGTTTAGAAGTTTATTCAATTTGTAGTCCGCCCTATTCCCCGAAGGGACTCAGGGCGGCTGAACAAAAGCCAAGGGAGGGGAAATTACAAAAAGTAAAACAAAAACAATCAGACAATACGAACAACTTAAAAGCACAACAGACACAACAAATTCAAGTGGGGGGGGGGAAACTCAACCCCAGGCTTGCTGGGACAGCCAGGTCTTCATGGCCGTCCGGAAGGCCCGAAGGATGGAGAGGGTCCGAATCTCCACGGAGAGCTTGTTCCAAAGGGCCGGAGCAGCCACAGAGAAGGCCCTCCTCCAAGTAGTCACCAGCCGACATTGGCTGGCAGATGGAATATGGAGGAAGCCTAATCTGTGGGATCGAATGGGTCTGTGGGAGGTAATCGGCAGAAGGCGGTCTCTCAAGTACCCAGGTCCAATACCATGTAGGGCTTTATAAGTAATAACTAGCATCCTGAAGCGTATCCGGAGACCAATAGGTAGCCAGTGCAGCTCGCAGAGGATAGGTGTAACGTGGGTGTACCGGGGTGCACCCACAATCGCTCGCGCGGCTGCATTCTGGACCAGCTGGAGTCTCCGAACACTCTTCAAGGGCTGCCCCATGTAGAGCGCATTGCAGTAGACCCATAATTAAGGGTCCTAGGGGTCAACCTCTGTCCTCCAACCAACACCGACTGCGACCTGCCCGAGAGGTAGGAGGAGAACCACCGAAGAATGGTGCCTCCCACCCCCACCTCTCGCAACCGCCGCAGCAGGATACCATGGTCGATGGTATCGAAGGCCGCTGAGAGGTCCAGGAGAACCAGAACGGAGGCACGGCCCACGTCTCTGGCTCTCCAGAGATCATCAGTCAGTGCGACCAAAGCAGTTTCTGTGCTGTAGCCAGGCCTGTAGCCAGATTGGAAGGCATCTAGATAATCGGTTTCCTCCAAGGACCGACGGAGCTGAGAGGCCACCACTTTCTCAACAACCTTCCCAACAAAGGGGAGGTTGGAGACTGGATGATAGTTATTCAAAACGACTGGATCCAAGGACGGTCTCTTCAGTAGGGGTCTCACCACCGCCTGCTTAAAGGGGGGGAGAAAGACCCTTCCGGGAGAAACGCGGTCACAATCGCCTGGATCCAGCCCCGTGTCACCTCCCTGCTGTTCACAACCAGCCAGGAGGGACACGGGTCCAGTACACAAGTGGAGGCACTCACTGCTCCGATGGCCTTGTCCACTTCCTCAGGGGTAGCAGACTGAAAATCAATCCAATGATGGCGCTCAAGACCCTCCCTCGGTACCTCGGCTGGCTCTGCGCAATTGGAGTCCAGATTTGCCCGAAGCTGAGCCACTTTATCCGCGAGGAATTGACCGAACTCCTCAGTCTTACCTTGCAAGGGAGTGCCCGTATCCCTCCCTTTAAGGAGGGAACGGGCTATCCTAAACAAGGCGGCTGGGCGTGACTCAGCGGAAGCTATCAGAGCAGCAATATGAGTTCTTTTTAATGTCCGGATAGCCCGGAGGTAGGCTCTGATGCAAGATTTTAATGAGGCTTGGTCTGACACAGACTTACTGGCTCTCCAGCAGCGCTCTAGGCGTCTCTTTTGGCGCTTCATCTCCCGGAGTTCCTCAGTAAACCAAGGAGCCCTCCTGGATCCACTGCCGCGGATCAGCCATAGAGGCGCAATCTGGTTAAGGGCCCCTGCCGCCACGGAGTTCCAAGCAGCGACCAGAGTCCCGACTGAATCGTGGGCGAGAGTATCAGGTATAACACCAAGCCCCATCTGAAAGCCCATAGGGTCCATAAGGCGCCTGGGGTGGAACCACCTAATCGGTTCCTCCTCCCTACAGTGGGAGATTGGCCTCCGAAAGTCAAGCCTCAGTAGGCAGTGGTCCGACCACGACAGGGGCAGGATCTCAATGCCCCTCAGACCAAGATCACAACTCCACTGCTCCAAGAGGAATACGAGGTCAAGTGTGTGACCCGCTGAGTGGGTCGGGTCCCGAATTACTTGGGTCAAGCCCATGGCTGTCATGGAAGCCATGAACTCCTGCGCCCCATCAGAGTGCTCACCAAGCAAAGGCAAGTTGAAATCCCCCAGCACCATAAGCCTGGGAAACTCAACTGCCAGCTCGGCTACTGACTCGAGGAGCGAGGGGAGGGCTGCTGTAACGCTGTTGGGAGGTAGGTACGTTAGCAGCATGCCCACTTGACCCCCAGGATCCAACCTCACCAGCAAGGACTCACACCCAACAAGCTCCGGAGCAGGGGTCCTACAAGGAACTAACGATTCTCGGATAACAACGGCCACTCCCCCACCCCTTCTCACCAGCAAGGACTCACACCCAACAAGCTCCGGAGCAGGGGTCCTACAAGGAACTAACGACTCTCGGATAACAACGGCCACTCCCCCACCCCATCTCTGGGGTCGCGGCTGGTGAAGCACTTGAAAACCCTCTGGGCACATTTTGGTGAGGGGGACTCCTCCCTCCGGGCCCAGCCAGGTTTCAGTAATACATGCCAGGTCTGCCCCCTGGACGAGGGGAGCCTTGTGAACCACAGACCTGGCATTTAGCAACAGCAGCCTGAGACCAGGGCCCTGACTACTCACGCCATCTGGCCTTGGAGTGGGACTAATAGGGCCAGAAGGAAGGATCTCTGTAACATAGCGAACCCTCCTTCCCCGGTAATGGCTCGCCCTAAAGTCCCCGCCATATCTGCCCCTCCCAGTTAGGACCGTAATGCTCCAGCCCACTCCCGCGTCCATAGGGCCCCCACCCTCCCCTTCAGAGATCGACATCCCAGGCAAGCCCTTCGAACCATACATTCTAAGGCTGGGGGTTGAACCAGGCCCCCCTAACACTTCTGCAGAACACTCAGTGTAGGAGGTACCCGGTTATGGTCCCAGCCCTCTCAGGAGTACACAATCATACAACAGACACTCCCCCACAAGAATTTAAAAAACACAAATACAACTATATAATAAAAAGTGGGCACATACATACAACACAGTCATACCCACAATCATACCCAAGCACTCACCATACATTAAAAATGTATGGAGCACTGCACAAGTGCGTTAGCAAGCAATAATATAAAAAGGAGAGAGAACTGCTCCATTCCTCTCTCTCCTCTATGTACCAGAGAGACATCCTCGGCCACCAGATCAAAAGTCAGCGGTGTATAAGGCGGCCATATGTAGGCAAGGATAAGATGTAAGAGTCTAGTGTTCATAAGCGGCAACTGTTAAGTCTCACCCTTCCAAAGAAGGTCAGCGGGCCGTGTGCCTAAAAGTCTCCTTCCTGAAGCTGAGTAAGGGCCCCAATCTGGGGGGCCAAAGTCTGAAACTGGCCTGAGCCACTCTAGTAGAGGAGGAGGAGAGCACTGATGTTTTCGAAACCCAGTCTTCGCCACTGCGGCCGCCATCCTCTATCGCTCCCACGCCAACCCAGCCCTACTCCTAACCTAATCACTAATCTAAGCTAATCTAACGCTAACTACACCCTACACCCTAATAACCCTAATAACCCAACACCAACCTAATCTAATCCTACATCAGCCCAGCCCTAGCCCAGCCCTAACTCCACCTCAAGCCCCGACTCTAGCCCTACTTCCTGCCACTATCAACCTCTTCCACACCCCCGGGTGCAAACCAACCGCTACCCTCGTAACTATTTCTAAATATCTAACTATAACTACTTATACCTATAACTAACTATATCTAACTATACCTATCTTACCTAAATCTATAACTAGCCAGAGCAACGGCAGACAGCAGATGGGAGGGGAAGAGCAGATGTTACAGGCAGGACATCAGGCCCAGGCCAAGGCAGAGGGGAGTCAAAGCGGCTAGGGAGATGGCAAACAGATGAAAGCCAGATCTTGCCCGAATCCTGGGGTAAAGCTCCACCAGGGAGGATTGCAATGAATGTAAAAGGATACTGGAGGCACTCAGGGTGTTCAGGGTGTTCTATCTTCGGCACTGGCTTCTGTAGAGTGAGAAGCCAGGCAGCCATCCGAGTCCGCACATGCACAGTAGTGCCTGTGCCAGTACAAACAGAGCCCAGGCAGGCTGCACAAGGCGTTGCTGAGCTCTGTTTTCACTGACAGAGGACTACAGGAGGCGGTCATGGCCAAAAACGGAGCCTAGATGGGCTATGTGTGGCCTCCTCAAGCTCTGTTTTTGCTGGCAGTGGGGTACAGATGGCTGTCACAGCCAAAGTACAGCCTCAATGAGTAACATCGAGCTGGCTATGCCCCCCTTCCCAGCCACACACTCCTAGCCCCTCCCCCAAGGTCAAACACAAACCTGATGCAGCCCTCAATGACATTCAGTTTGACACTGCTGATATAGATGAAATGGCTTTAATATTCAAATATAAAATATCATTTTTATAAATGTATACATATAGTAATAACAGTTACTATATGTATAGTAGTTTAGAGGTGTAATTTCCCCCCCAAAAATTATCTAAAAGTTCTTTCTGAAATTTAAATATTTTATTAAATTAATAGTAGATGTTCTTTCTTTACACAGCAATACTGTAATAGGGTGGTCTCTTACTGATAGAAGGGCTATATTTTTACCAGCTTTTATTGAAGCCTTCTCCATGTCTGCTTTATAAGAAACATATTATGTAAATAAAATCAAAGCAAAATGAAGCCTTATTTTTATTTTTCCTTCTTTCATTCAAATCCAGTTGAAAAAGCAATATACTCAGTGAAACAATATTTTCAAGGAACGGGAGCAACCATTTCTATAATCAGACTGATCATGGAAGAAAAAAGTTATAAAGGTTATTCTGGTCACAGAAATCTGCTGCTTTCATTACAAAACATGAATATCAGCAATGCAACTTGCCAATTGGCTGGATGGGTCATATATTACAATACGCAATAAACAAACTTTCACTGACTTGAATATTCATCAACTATTAGATTATGTTTGAAACAGGGAATAGATGATGAAGCTAAAAGTGAGGAAAGATAAGATTGCATGCCATTAGTAGTTACTACTATACCATAAACATATATCAGTTGCTCTCTTCTTTCAAAGAACTAGAAACATACAGATATCTACAGAAGCACAATTACCATATTACGAATTGATAATACCATACCAATTATTTTGGCTTAATCTTTGAATAAGCCATGCTTTCCTGCACTCCTATGGCGCATGTTTTTATAAATATGTCTGAATAAGTTTAGATTATTTTCTACTGACATCCCACTAACATATTTGATTAAAGAAAATGATTAAAGAAAATCAGCAAATCTAATCTCAGTTAGATCTGTAGGACCACATTGCTTTTGTCAGAATGATAAAAACAAGTGTTACTGCGTCCTGCTGCCAGTCTTGCCTCTTCTATATATGTTTCAATATACATGGAAAACAGGTTGAAGTTTGCACCATGACACTGCTTTTGCCAGTCTGATCTCCTTGGCCACCTCTGTGGACACTGCTCAATGTAGCTTTCCTATAGCAGTGACGTGCGGTGAGTTTTATGGCTGGTGAGGCAGCAATTTTTTTAGACTTGTGGACTTCCCAGAATTCCACAGCCAGGCATGTGCAGTTCCGATTTAAAGCGACAGCATTTGTTTTTCTCCTTTGCTAAATACGTTTTTTTCTTTCTTTTTCTTTTTCTTCTCTCTTCCCCTCCTTCCTCCCTCCCCCCTCTCTCTCACTCACACACACACACACACACACACACACACACACACACACACACAGTTGCACCAGGATTCAGAAAATTTAGTTTTTCCTCCTCAGCCCATGTTAGCAATACCACTAGCAGCATTTTGGCTGGCAGGTGTAAGTAGAAGTGGAAATTCATTCTGCTGAAAACATTGTTTTTACTTATGATTGGATAATTAAAATTTCAAAAGCTCCAAAGGCATAGTATTAGAGTGTTACATAGTGCATAAACTAAAGAACTGTCTTAATATGCTACCTCCCCCCTCTCTCAAACACACACACACACACACACACACACACACAAAGTTGCACCAGGAGGATGAAGTTTGAATTCCTCCCCTTCCCTCCGACCCACAAGTATCTTTTCCAGCTGTTTCAGGGAGGATTTCAACTCTGCTCTTGCCTGCCATCATAAAAAGAAAAAAAATGTAAAAGGAAAAAGGCGAGAGCTGAGGTCAGGCTGAGCTAGTTGCTGCCAGAGTCACCGTGTGGATGACTCTGCTTAACTGTTTAAAAAAACCTCTTAAAAAACGCCCTCTATAGGAGGCAGGGGAACGACGTGCCTCATCTACATCAGGAATTTTTCGGCTTTTAACCCTTGCTTAGCTCTGCTCGAATGATCATAAAGTCACACTAGATGAGGCACCTTGTTCTCCTGCCGTCTCCTGTCGAGGGCACTTTTTAGAGGCTTTTTTAAACAGTTAAGCACTAAGCAGAGTTATCCATGGTGACTCTGGCAGCAACTAGCTCAGCCTGACCTCAGCTCTTGCCTTTTTCCTTTTACATTTTTTTTCTTTTCATGATGACAGTGGCAAGGCTCTGCCTCCCCTGTCTCCTCTGACTGCACGTCCCTGTCCTATAGTATTCCTATAAAGTAGGAAAGGAGAACAGAACAGAACATAATAGGACAGATATATTCATTCAAGCAACTTATATTGGTGTGACTACAGATAATATTGAATGACTATTACAAAAAATAGACCTCAGAGCCCAAATCTGGTAAAAATATCAGCAAATGCCAGCAGCAGCATTTGGAAAGAATGTTGGTGTTTGCTAGCACTTTCTCCTCCCCTACAGAGCCTTTCTGATAGGCCCAAATCTAACACCCCCTTCACTTGTAAACAACCCCCCCCCAATATATGGACACATATTGAAATATATGTCAATATTTCTGACACATTGTAAATGACATTCACATGATCTCAGGTTACTTGGCAACCAATTGTAAATGGAAATAGATTGCTAAGCACCCAAAATGCAGTCATGGCCTGAATAACATTTTAGACCACGGGGCTAAAATCTTCCATTTCAAGGCAATGTGACAGCAAATGGTTGTTATGGTCGTAAATCAAAGACTATATTTACTCTTCACGTTATCTAATTATCCTTCCCTCTCTCCTTCCCTCCCTTCCATCCTTTTGCAGAAAATTTGTATTTTTATTTAGGCTATTCAACATATGGATTATAATCCAATCAAAAAAAGAAGAGATTTGGGTATTTTTTGATAGAAGTCAAGCTTTTTAGTGGAACAGCAGATAAATATGGCAGGCAGTTCAGAATATTAATTATATGGTTATTCAGTGGTAGTAGTATATCTTTATTATGGTCAAAGACCAGCAATAGATACTACTTTTTACAATATATTAAAAAGTACTGACATTAAAATATATTTAAAAAGTACTGATATTAGGCTTCTCGGCCTTTTCGCTAAGATGAAGTGTAGTATGGTTATTCTGAATATACATTTTGGCAAGCAGAAAGAAATAAGGTCTTTCTCTTGGGATTCCTGGAGAGCCAATTCCTGCAGCTCTTTGCCGATAGTTTTATTCTGAACATACTAGTTCTTATGAACTATGCTTACATTATTGGTTACTGGGGAGAAAGAAATTCTCATCCTTTAACTCACAAACTTTTAGTTATCTCCAAACCAGCATGTTCAATTTCCAGGAGGCTATTTGAGTATAGACACATCTTAATCATGACTACTATATCTCCCCATGCATACAAGAATATGAACACTGCTAAGACATAAAGAAAATGAAAACAAAAAAATCTCTTGCAGATATTATTTAACTATGCAAAAATATGTGGATAGAAGGGAATGTTCATGACTCTTCCACTCTTTTCAAGTCTTTCAAAAAAAAATCCCAATATTGGAACCCAAATAAGCATATTATTTGTATATAATTTAGCCTTTTCTGTCTGAGTACTTGAATCTTAGCCTATTTTGCTAATCTATATGAATATATCAAAGCTTTTCAGTACCTGATGCCTACATTGATATTTCCTGCTGAGAAGGCCTATTGGTTCAAGCATCATTTTTGTTATTGTGTTGTGTCTGAGCAACTGTGCACTTTGTCATAGACTGTCTTGGGTTTTTCATGCCCCAGGAAACTAGTCCTGTGAAGAATTATTTGCAGCATCAGAAACAGCATCCGAAAGAATTGAATTCTCCAATAAGATCAATGAAAATGTATGGCCCTCATAAGTGTAACCCCCCCCTCAAGAACAAAAACTGGGCTACTGTAAAGCGGAAGAAAAAAAACAGTCTTAATGCTTCAGGATCAAAACATTATCATCATTCCAGAAGACAAAGGCAAAGAGACAGTTGTCTTTAATGCCAATTTATTACTGCTGTTAGGTGATTTTATTGTTTATTATGAGTACCATATTTTTCGCAGTATAAGACGCACCTTTTTCCCTCAAAAAAAGAGGCTGAAAATCTGGGTGCATCTTATACACTAAATACAGCACTATTTGTCTCCTGAAACTCCACCCTCTTCACCAAAATGGCCATGTAGAGCTTTTAGAAGGCTTTCAGAGAGTTCCTTTGGGTTGGGGAGGACAGAAATGAGTGAAAAATGGACTGTTTTTGCCCCCCCCCCCCAGCAGCACTCTATAAGCTTCCTAAAGGCTATTCATGCCCTTTATTTGGAAAAAAAATGAGCCCATTTTTGTGAAAAATGGGAAATTTTTTGCTCGTTTTTGCCCGAGCACTCTACAAGCCTCCTAAGGGCTATTTATGCCCTTTTTTGGAAAAAAACAACAGGGCCGTTTTCACACAAAAAAATGGGCCATTTTTGGGAGGTTTGCAGAGTGCAAAAACTTTTTTTAAAAAATTTCCTCTTCAAAACCTTGCTGCGTCTTATGCTCCGGTGAGTCTTATACTTAAAAAAATGGTACTTTTCTTATCCCAATACCACCACTAGAATACTTTTACTTATTACATTTTCAGAGTGTCATTGGATGGAAAGTGGACATTTAGATTTAGAAAGTGGTATTTAGATTAGTAAAACCTGTTTCAGAATGTTGTAAAGGATCCTAATAAAAATTCTGTCCTGGATGGTGGCAAATACACATAGAACAATTAATTAACTAGATTGCTGCTGTCCTACTTATATACAAGGAAAACAGAAATTTTCAGTAGGTTTTTAGGAGGCAGTTTTCTTTACCAGTGAACCCAATCATAATCAGTGGGAAGAGAGGCTTTCAGGTTACCCAGTCAGTTATCCCTATGGGTAAGATAGTCCCCCCTTTCTACAAACAGCAGGAAATGAGCAATTTTGATGTTAGGGAATGGGGTTTAAAGCTTTTTCTTGATGTTGATTAGGAATAGTGTTTATCTTTCACACAAAAAGGAAAAATTCCCATTAATTGGAATCATTATTAAAGCATGGACATCCTGTGGATGTAGATCTAATTTTATGTAGTCCTTAAAAATGATACGTTATAAAAAATATTTGTTCTTTCTGGCAGCGTACTGCCTTAAGACAAAGATACAAGAGAGTATACTGTATATCAGAAAGCTACAGATAAGGATGTCAGAATGACAAAGCTGGGTGTTAAAAGAGAACAAAAGTTATTGAGATTATGTTGATTTTGCCTCCCCACCACTTTTTCCAATCTATCCCATCACTGACATGATTCTATCAAAATTGTTCTCAAAAGAATATAGTCCTCAACCCAAAAAAGGATGCTGTATTTTATCTACTTATTTAGAGTTCAGAATTTGAACAATCAGAATAGTTTTAAAACCATTACATCTGTGTTTAGAAAATAAATAAACTTCTTTTAAAAAGTTAAAAAAAAACTACAAAAGCTAAATAAGTTGTCATTGTGTGCCATATCTATTCTCAAGTACATCAAATGTATCATTTGTGTAATAGCATTATGGACAGGGTTGGGAAAATTTTTAGAAAGCAGTTCTTTGCCCAGTTGCTGGGTGTACGTAACCATGATGGGCATGGCCTACTCGGCTCCTGAACCACGGTGGGCGGGGGGTGGGATCTTGGAGATTTCTTCAAGCCTCCAGGAAGGCAAAAAGGGCCTCCCTCTGGATCTGGAGCTGCTCTGGAGACCCTCCAGAGGTCAAAAACAGGCCTTTTTCCGGACTTCCAAAACTTCCAGGAGGCCCATTTTTCATCCTCCCCAGACTCTGCTTGGACCCTACACTTACCTAGCATCCAAAATGGGCCACATAGAGTTTCCTGGGAGGGGCAGGGTGGGGTGGGTGAGGCCAGCCTGTCCTTTCAACTACGGGTTTGGCGAGCCAGATGTAAAATTAGTATCCGGTTCACCTGAACTGGTTGAATCCCAACCCTGATTATGGTGCATTTATATGATGCATCCTCCCCCTCCACTCCATGGAACCTATAACAGATATAGATGCAAAAAATATACAGAACCTTCTAAATCAAAAGTGGGAAACCTTTTAACTTAAGGAAAATAATTTTATTCAAGAAAACCTGAAACTACATGCTAATTTTAGTCATCTGTGTCAGACCAACTCTCTCAAATACATACACTTACAACCAAGGACACATCATAGTTCTCAATAATACCATGAACCCCAGAGCCAAATGCTAAATTTTCCTCTTTGTTCTGTATTCTTCAAATGCCTAATTTTAATTGAGAAATAGAATTTCATTTCTTGAGAAAGAAGTCTCAAAAAGAGACAAATTGCCCTAACTATATAGGCTTCTTTTTTAGCTGCTGCTGAGGTGCAATAAAGAGGAAACAATTTCTTCAGGAAGCACTGCAAGCAACAAAGGCAATACACAAAGAAAGCTTTTGGAAAGTGCTGATTTAAAGACCTCTGTATGAAAAGATTCCCTTACTCTTCCGAGAAACTCTCAAGAGGAGGGACATGTAGTAGGACATCAGTATATTTAATAATGAGGAGGTCTGGTGAGAGGCACCTGGGTCATAGGCTGGAAGCTTCTTGCTATTATTCTAACATAATACTATAAAAACAATCTTCAAACATCAGGTTTCCTGCTTGATGTAAAATGATTAATATGTGTTCATAAATGTGTATAAATATATGACTATAAAATCTGTCTTCTTGCCACTGACTTAATTCACAAACTTTCTACAAACTATCTTAGTTCTAACTCTACTGTAGAACGCTAATGTTCATGGAGTAATGAGAAACTGAGCATTGTACATTTTTCATGTTTTTATGATTTTCAATATTCTAATATTAATAAGTAATTCAGTTGAAACAATAGATACTATTCTATTCATTCCTTGGGATCCTATCAGAATAGAATTTATTCTTGTTTTATATTAATTTAATTTAAGGTTTCAGTATCCTAAAGAAAAGTGTGTAAAATATTTGTAATACATTATTTAAACAAAAAAAAATACTAAATTCAGCTCTTTTTGAACAAAAAGCCTACCATTTAATAACACATATGAAATATTTTAGTGTGGTCTTTTTCATGATGTTTTATTTAAAATGTTAATGGCACTTTTCTACAATTTATATAATTTATTTTTGAATCACTTTTCCCTGGAATGATTCATCGTACATATGTACAGTAATATATAGTCAAGATCCCTTAAAGAACATGCATCAATCCAGTTCCGTTCTGAAGCCTACAGTAAATGCCCTCTAACAGAGCACAGCAACATTACATAAATCATCTTATATGAAAAATTAACATGACATCAAATATTTATAAATATTAATGTGTATGTTAATATAACCAAAGCTGTAACAAACAATCATAACCTTGCCAAGTTTCCTAGGACAGGCGCCGTTGATAATGATATCCATTATCTCTGGAGGACTGTACAATTATGGAGAAATATGTGGGATGCTATATTCTTTTATCTGGTCTTAAATTTCTCCATTAAACACCATAGTTTACATTTTGTGTTAACCCCATATTCAGCAATTACTGTAATTATTGTTCTAGGAAAAAAAACACATTGGCTATAAGAGACAATTATGATTGCCAGCGATCACAAAAATTAGCAAATATTTTGAATAAAAAAATAAGAGTAAGTGTATTCACTTTTGTTTAATGTATTAGATATTCATTGATAATGTAATCAAAACACTACTATCAATGAACATATCACACAGATCATAGTTACTTCCAAGTTTAATTTAATTGAATTGCAATTGCAGGTTTAAATTAAAATTGTACCAATACTTTTTTTAGATATTGCTTCGGAACACAAATTATACTTGTTTATTCAGAAAACAATCTCAATTAATTATGATACTTTCTTTCAGGTACGAGCATATACTGTCACAGTGCTACTAATTTATTTATTTATAAATAAAAGCATATAAAACTTTTATATTGAAAACTTAGGTTTCAAAACATAATGGTCAACAAATAATTTATTTAACATCATGAACGTTTATTTTGCATAACCGAAGTGTGGTAGTTAATAAATACAACTGGGGGATTCACTATTTGATTGGTTTTCTGATAACCTATCAATATTATTTTTGGTTACTCAGACATTAATGATTAGTATAGCATGGGGAAAAAAAGGATGATGTTCATTTCATATATTGTAGTTTCTTAAACAGAAAATCTCAAAATAAGGTGAAACCTGAATGAGCTAAAACATTTTATTTTGCTTACATAAGTGGGTAGTTTGAAGTACTGGAAAAGAGGGTTCAGAAAAAGAACAACTGTCTTTGCTGATAGAAGTAATCATACATTGTAGATTCCCTTGGGTCACAATATTAATAAACAATGTATTATTTTCTGGTGCTAAGGAACCATACCTACTGTATATACTCGAGTATAAGCCTAGTTTTTCAGCCCACTTTTTGGGCTGAAAAAAGCCGCCTCGGCTTATACTCGAGTCAGTGAAAAATTTGCCCGAAATGGAGGAGGAAAAGGGGCGGGGCCATGCCGCTGGGTGACACTCGTGAATGGCCCAGTGCCCCTGTGAGTTTCCCCTCCCTCTGTGTCAGTTTGCCGTGCAGCGCGCACCGCACCATCCCCCCTCCTCACGTTCTAATGTAATGCAGGGCTGTCTTACGATTCCCCTTCCTCCCCCTCCTGCCGCTCTGCAACGATGTCCCACCTCCTCCTTGTTATGGCAAGCAGCCACATAGCGATGTCCCACCTCCTCTGGTACAGTGATCCAATGATAGGAATCACTGTGCCGTGTGTCATAGGAGGCGGGACATCGCTCCCGCGGCTGCACGGGACATCATCATCACAGCGGGACGTCAGCATCATGAGGTGAGTGAAGTATTTCATTGAATACACCGCTAGTTTACTGTTTTTCTTTGAAATAAATATTCAAAAACATTATTGGTATCTATTTTTATTTTTGAAATTTACCGGTAGCTGCTGCATTTCCCACCCTAGGCTTATACTCGAGTCAATAACTTTTCCAGGTTTTTTGTGGTAAAATTAGGTGCCTCGGCTTATATTCGGGTCGGCCTATACTCGAGTATATACGGTACTCATTTTAAGTAATGTATAGCAAGAGAAGGGAAAAAAATGAAAGCAAAAAAAAAAGATGGATGGGGAAAATAGTATAAATATCCTGGATTAACAGAAATCACTCAGCTATCAAAGGGGACATTCTTTTTCTGTTTCCATTAATACAGATTATTAGTTAGGCAATTACCATTTTATGCTCACGTAAGTATTGCTCTAATTGTAGTATAATACCTAATGAGTCCTTAAGAGGAAAGAATAAGCTTCAAGAGACTGCATTTTCCCCAAGTTGTATGAAGGGGCCTCTTTCCTTTGGTGTTACTGACAGAAGACAGAAGGTAAAACTGCAGGCAGAGCAGTAGTCACTTTCTCAAAGCCAAAGGCTTTCTTGAAGAGGTGATAGTATGTTCAGCACAAACAGTGGGAAATAGTCAAGAGCTTTATTCTTACTAAAATGTAAAGAACAATTCTCTATACTTTTTAAAATAATTATATTTACTATCTTAACTGTGGCTTCTTAATAACAGAATTACTGAATTGTAGAGGAAAGAAAAAATAGAGTCAAGTGGTAATTAATGAAAACTGATTTTGATTTCAATTGTTTATATTAATGTTTTCTTCATACAAAAATGTTTCCATTAATCTCTTTAGGATGTGAAAATATTTCACGTACATCACAGGACCAGTCCATTATGTGTGTGTGTGTGTCTGTGTGTGTGAAGGCGGCGGTGGTGAGACCCCTCCTGAAGAAGCCATCCCTAGATCCAGCTGTCCTTAATAACTACCGCCCGGTCTCCAACCTCCCCTTTTTGGGGAAGGTTGTTGAGAAGGTGGTGGCCTTCCAGCTCCAACGGTCCTTGGAGGAAGCAGACTATCTAGACCCCTTCCAGTCAGGCTTCAGACCCGGTTACAGCACTGAAACCGCCTTGGTCGCATTGATGGATGATCTCTGGAGAGCCAGAGATGAAGGACATCCCTCCATCCTGGTCCTCCTTGACCTCTCAGCGGCTTTCGATACCATCGACCATGGTATCCTTCTGCGAAGACTGCGGGAGGTGGGAGTGGGAGGCACCGTGTTACGGTGGTTCTCCTCCTACCTCTCGGACAGGTCGCAGTCGGTGTTAGTGGGAGGGCAGAGATCGTCCCCAAGGCCCCTAAAATATGGGGTGCCGCAGGGTTCGGTCTTATCCCCCCTACTATTTAACATTTACATGAAACCGCTGGGAGAGATCATCCGTAGGCACGGGATTAGATACCATCAATATGCGGACGATACTCAATTGTATCTGTCCGCCCCGTGCCAAATCAATGAAGCGGTTGACGTAATGGACCGGGGGCTCGAAGCCGTCATGGACTGGATGAGGATTAACAAGCTTGTGCTCAACCCAGAAAAGACCGAGTGGCTGTTGTGTTTTCCTCCCAAAAATTCGGCCATTAATCCAACACTCAGGCTGGGGGGTCAAATTCTACACCCCTCAGAGAGGGTTCGCAACCTGGGAGTCCTCCTGGATCCACAGCTGTCATTCGACCATCATATAGCGGCTGTGACCAGGGGGGCATTCGCCCAGGTACGCCTGGTGCGCCAGTTGCGACCCTACCTGAACCGGGAGGCGCTCACAACTGTCACTCGGGCCCTCGTGATTTCTAGGCTGGAATACTGCAATGTGCTCTACATGGGGCTGCCCTTGAAGAGCATCCGGCGACTTCAGCTAGTACAAAACGCAGCCGCGCGAGTGATCGCGGGTGCACCTCGATTCACCCGCATTACACCTATCCTCCGCGAGCTGCGTTGGCTACCTGTCGATCTCCGGATGCGCTTCAAGGTGCTATTGACCACCCATAAAGCCCTACATGGCAGTGGATCTGGATACTTGAGAGACCGCCTTCTGCCAATTACCTCCCTACGGCCTATAAGATCTCATAGGTTAGGCCTCCTCCGCATCCCATCGGCCAGCCAATGCCGGCTGGCAACCACAAGGAGGAGGGCCTTCTCAGTAGCGGCCCCGACCCTTTGGAACGAGCTCCCCGTAGAGATCCGCACCCTCTCCACCGTCCAGGCCTTCCGCATAGCCTTGAAGAACTGGCTCGCCCGTCAGGCCTGGGGATAAGGACCATTGCCCCGCCCGAATGTTGTATGCATGTTGTGTATTATCTTATTATGTGTTGTTGTTTTAGTATTGTATTGTTTTGTATTCCCCTCTCCCTGGTTTCTGTGAGCCGCCCTGAGTCCCCTCGGGGAAAAGGGCGGCCTACAAATAAAATCAATTCAATTCAATTCAATTCAATTACACACACACACACACACACACACGTATTATGTTGGCAAATTGCCAAGCAAATATAGTATGATTTGTAGGTAGGAATGAATATAAATTATAGCTGTACATAGTTCAAAAGGATATATAAATACTTTGAATTTCACACAAGCATAACACCTGTCTGCTATTTATCATAGTAGCCCTTTTGTTCAGGATTCTGCATAGATTGGAAATGTACTGATATTTAGGAGTCATATAAACATTAATGAGATAAAATTGAAATTTGGTGATGTTTTATAATAATAATCATAATATTAAAAGCAACGATTTTCATATTGTTGTTATCAAGGAAAATAAACTGGAAACAAAACAGATTATATAGAAGAGAGCTAATACAGTTAAGGTTTTCTTATAAACAACCCCAAATCCATGAAATTTGGCAATATACAATTTTATAACAAACACAAACATTTAATGAAGTTTACAAGCTTATTTAAGATTGCAGTCTCAGTGGGGGAATTGAAGGGGGAGGTCATTGTACCCTTGATGACTATTTTAAACTCCTTTTTTGAATTTGTGAAGAAAAAGTATTGAACAAAAGATGAATACAGTGAAAAATAACCAATAGGGGGAAAATTATCTCCCTCTTTTCATGCTAGCCGTCTGTTCAAAATCATAGCCTCCTGACACAATTTATTTTCAAAAAGTAAAAAGAAAATCTTGTGTCATATCAGGCATTCGATAAGTAATAAGCGAATATCTCTTGTTATATATCAATCAAGAGAAAAATAATCTTCAACATATGTATTGAGTGTCATGCAACTTAGATTGTAATTTCCACAAGCATTTAATTTTCAAAAAGTGCTTCTAAAAATAGGAGTTCATTCTGATCTACCGGGACAGCAGTCAGAATCAACCAGTCCAAATAACCTGGACAACATGAGCAAATGAAGGATTTTTTTTAAAAAAAAATAACAATAATAGTTAGCTTGAGAAAATGCACAAATATAATATAAGTCTTTGTGTATATTCTGCACATCCAAATATTGATGACTAAAAAAACCCCTTTGCATTTATTCTTTCTAGGAACTGGTCAGGTACTTTATGAAACATCATTTTTTGTATTCATTATTCCATCCATTACAATATTTATTGGAATTAAAATACAGATACATACGTGTGGATGTTTGCTTTCTGATTCAAGCAAATTTGTACACTAATTGTTACAGTATATGGGTGGGTAAATCTGTAAATTTTATTTAGTTCACTTCTCAATTAATTTTGTTTAGCTTCTGCATGAGTTAAAAAATAAAATCCTGTTACATTTTCATGTACATTTCTCTTAATACATATAATTTATAGTCAAACGCACAGTTTACATGCATATTTTTGTATATTATATTTATGTGTATACTACCACTCAATGTATATATTTTGGGCATATTGAAAATTGCACTTGTAAAATGCTTTTAAATGAAGTGACTTTTATATAAATTCAAGAATTATGAATTGAACAAATTTATATAACATTAATAGTGAACATATTTTTAATTCCAACAGAATGACATAAAGATTTTGCAAACAAGTGGTGCTGAATGCTATAAAAGATTTACTTACTTCATTATGAAAAGAAATATAAATGGAGCAATTATGCAGGTCTTATTTTTACACTTGTGAACATAAATTTGAATATCTACCAAATTTAAGAATTAATGCCATATTGCTACTATAAGGTGGACTTCATAATTTTGAGAGCCTAAAGTAAACTCTAATTATGAAATAAACTATATGAAATTAACTCTATTGGGATTACTTCACCTATTATTTTTTTTGTGGTTATATAGAAATGAGTTGAACTAATGCTACCTTTCTGAATGAACAATAAAATTGTGAACTTATAATTAGAAGTGTCTTATTAAGTTATGTAAGTAATTATAATATTCATAAAAATAATGTTCAACATATTTTATCAGACATCAACAGCAGACCAGTATAATTAAGCACATTTTATGAAATAAGAATTTTATAAGGCTACATTTGAGATAACAGCAGCATTCAGGTCAATTTCAAACATTAATGTGGTCATATGAAGGCATAATACTGCATGGAGACCCATTTTGTTCTTTTTTTTTAAATTTATTAATATACATGCATCTGTGCTAATGGATTTAACATAAGAGAGGTGCAGGAAGGGAACAACAGTCACTAAATCTAAAACTTCCATTTTTTCATTAATATTAATATAGTCTGCAGTCATAGCATATAGGTGCTGTAGAAGCTAAAAAGTCATTATGGGACAAAGTGCTTGTGTTATGTTGGTATGTGGGTTTGCTTAAAAGATGAAATCTACTACAGTTGAAAAGCTTTGCTTCATAACTGATAGACAATGAGAAGTGTGCATAAGTATTCCCCAGGATCAACATAATGTGCAACACAGTGTTGTTTTTTAAGTTCTTTGCACTAAGTTCTAATACATATTAAGAATAAGCATCAAGAAGATATATTTCTGCAAAAGATTTACAAAAGAAAGAAAGAGAAATGAAGGAAGAAAGGAAAGAAAGAAGATAGATAGATGATAGATAGATGATAGATAGATAGATAGATAGATAGATGATAGATAGATAGATAGATAGATGATAGATAGATAGATAGATAGATAGATAGATAGATAGATAGATAGATAGATAGATAGATAGATAGATAGTAAGTATCGGGACAAAAATAAAATTAAAAAATGATATACTATGCAGTACACCTAAGGGAGAAATGTGAGAATAAAATAAAAGACAAATGCAACTTAACTATAGCAAAAGGAAGATATTTGTTGACTTTTTCCAAACATTGTGGGAAGTGTTTAAATGAAATGTCATCTCTAGATTACTTTAAATGCTAGATTTCTTTTCTCCTTTTTAACTAGCCATTTGAACATATTTCCAACTATAATGAACATATATTATAAACTACTATATTTCTATAGTAGGTTATAATTATATACACTACTATATTCCTATTATATTTGTACATGAATTCCCATGAAAACATGCAGAAACATATGAGAAACATGTAGAAATACAATAGGAATATACTATACAAGTGAGAACCTAAAATCACAAATACGATGTAATTGTTTTCAAAGAACTCCATGTTCACAAGAAAATAAAAACAGACATATGAGAAACATGAATAATGTTAGATTAATTAGAGTGTTGCTTTTTGTTTGGTCAAATGTTTGATTTCGTTTAGTATTTTCCTAAATAATAATCAAGCACTATGTTCTTTCATACTACTACAGCAGTTATTTTATCCAAGTAAAAATCTTTTTTTTTAAGTAGTATATGTTGTGATATTGCTATTTCCAATTCATTTAATTTGTATTATGTTGCTTGTAAAAATAAAATGCAAATTTTATAACTTGGCAGTATATTTTTTAAAAATTGGGCTAGGCTCTTTTGACAAGAATAGACAGGTAACACAAATGTACATGTGTGGATAGGAATTTTAAATTGCTTTTCCAATGCAAGTTAAATATGTAACAAGAAAAATGGTTTTTAATACCACAAAAGAACTTGCAACAGATACACAGAACTAGATGTTTCATATCAATTAGCTTTTACACTGTAAGTTAAAATAAAATATGCTTTTCATTATTTTACTAAAATTAAAAAATGGATATTCAGCAATATCTTTAAATTTTCATATAGCTCAAGCTAGTTTAGACATGCCAGATCATTTTAATATAATGAATTTCTTTGTTGTATCATAAGGATACTTACAGAGATAGCAGTATTTTTCTTTTAAATGTGAATCTAAGGAAAATATTAATAGGCTGTCTCATTTTATGTAAGCTATTATAACAATTTACTAATGAGAAAACTGACATGTTATTTCCTATTGCTTTAATATAAGCCACATATCATAAAACATCTATATTACAGTTCCTACGTTAGAATTACTATAGCTCTGAACCTGGAAACAGCTTGCATATTAAGTCCAGGAAAGTATAGGGAATATACTTGTGGTATTAAACAACAGAGGACTTTAGGGTAATTTTACTTTGTAGAAGCCACCATAAAGAAAGCCTTTATATGCAAACACCATATGAACCTATAGCAGAAGCAGCAGAATCAAATAACATTCTTCAAAATATTTTTAGCAGTTGGAAGCTTTCAGCCAGACAATTTCATGCTGTTTTAAGATCTGAAACACCACTGTTTATTCCCCATTTTTGTTTTAAACCCAATGTGACATCATTAATTTTAATAGAATTATGGAAGTTAAAATGTTAATATATGTGATATGAATCAATTCTTGAGATTGAAGACACAATATATACAGTGTTTAATCAAAAAACTGTTTTACAGCAAGACTGAAAAAAAGACAATTGCTTTTTGTGTACAACAAAGTACTCCAAAACACTGCAGAAATCCATGTATAATGCACATTTGTTTTCCCTTTCTTTTCCTTGCTATTTGTTCAATGAGTTTTAAACACATTTATTTAGACTGGCCATATACTTTTATTTACATTTTGTTGCAATTGTAAAATATAACTTCCCCTAAATTTTGTTACATCCTATTGATTGGCTTTGGAGCTATTTGTTATTTCAAGAGATTTTTATCTTCTACTCAGTTTTGACTGAAGAATTTATATATACCAAATGTTCATGGGATTTCATATACTATACTATTTCATATACTAACCTTAAAGGAAATATATGCAAGTAGTTTTTTAAAAAAATCAACTTTAATAAATAAATCTATTCATCTATTCCACACATTTCCGGAAAGCTACTTTATTTGCATACTTTATGCTGTACTTTCTGGGTATAAAAAAAAAAAAAGAAAATGGAATGGAAAACATTGTTTGGTAAACTTTGCAAAAGTATGTAAAACTCTAGAATTCCAGAAATCCAATGGCAACAAGAGATAAGCCAAAGATTGTGACAATCTTTTTGTTAATCTGATTTCCTCAATGATTTTATCAGATTTCATCAAAATTATTTTAATATGAATCTAAGCAATTATTTCAATCCAGCTCTTTATAGACATAAGAAACATTACCTGAATGTGATTCAAATGGCACAGAATCAGAATATAATTGCTATTGCACGCCTATCCACCTATCAGTTCCATCTAACATGCAGGATAAGATGCTGAGAGGTACAATCCTTCACCAATGCAAATTGGAATTATTGAGTTACTTCACGGGGTTTACTTTTCAGTAACCATGACTATATGAGCTACATCAGTATCTATTAGAGAAGTTATGCACTGCATATTTGATCAAAGCTTAAGGTCTACAGGCTTGGGGATGATTGTTATTTAAATACAATTGCTAGCTCTTCTGGCAACAAGGAACAATCAAATAATGTCCTTTTTGTACAGTCAAGCTCTAAAAGCTACTGTGAAACAGGACTGGACAGAACATTTCATCTCATAGGAGAATTAATTCTCTACTAGGAGTTACAAAAAGCTTCACTTTTCTGCATCAAGCTGCAAAAAACAAATTGGCAGAAAGCTGTAATTGTATGTGGGAAAGACCTTGGGAGATGGGGCAAAGAGATGCTGCCTAGGGAACCGTCAGATAAAGAGACAGCATAGCCTGCAAGTAGATTGTGGACAGGGCAAGAAACCCAGAAGGGACACTCCCTAGTATCTCAAGTTGTAAATGAGATGGCAGGAGAATTGTACTTTCAGATTTCAAATTTATGTTAATGTAGCTTTACAATAAAGTGGAATTAGTTTATCTGGTTGTGTTTTCTGTCTGGTCTACCTGGTGAAATTGACAAAAGGCCATATCTTTACACATCTATTCCTATAAATCAAATTGAGTCTTAAAATATTTTTATGTGGCACACATAACCTCATGTAGATTACATCCAGTTTTCAGCATGATACCATCCCACATAAAAGTGGCAAACCTATTTTATTACAAATGAGCCCCTCAGGCCACTTTGTATAGCTGAATAAGATCATTTTCCACCAATGTTATATGAAAAGGTATAGTATTAGTTCCTCTGCTTAATCAGATCTTCTCAGAAAACAAAACATCAAAAATTCACCCTTGCCAAGGTGGGAGTCTGTGGAAAAAAATCCAGATTTAAAACTAATTACAGAATTCTATACTTATTGGTACATGAAAGTAGGATGTTATGTGTTTTGATGTATGATATAAATACTTTTTGTGCAATGCACAATATTTATTTTAACATCAATTTAAATCTAAAATGAAAATTCAAATTAGCCTGGATCATATAAGATGTTTGCATTATCCACCAACAATCTATTTGTTTTCTTAACACAAATGGCTGTAGAGTGAGTGGAGGGGAGAAACTATTAAAAAATGCAAAATGCATTATGCTAAATAGAAAAAAAACCCAAGCAAATGAAAGGATTTTCCAGCATTACACATCTCCTGTAACTACAGTTCAGAAAGAACCTTTCATTACCTATTATTTTAACAGAATCTTAACTCTTGATAGCTTTGCTTCTTTCCTATCATATGTACTTTCATACCCTTTAGATGTTTTAACTGACATGGAAATAATCAAATTCCAATTAACTTTATTGAAAACAATCAAAACAATTTTCATATACTCTTTCAATAATCAATAAAGAATATCAGATCATAGCTTTATTATAATTCTAGCTACCTATAGTTTGCTATATCTTGTTTCATTTTCTTGCTTATCTTTATTTTAGGCTACAGAGCAAGTTCCAGATGGTTTCCTACTGAGGAATAAAGGGAAATTGGGCCACTAGAAACATTTTATGAATAAATATAAACCAGCTCTCTTTGCTTTCACTGTTTGGTAAGACTGGGGGGTGGGGGGGAGAAGAAAATCCTGAGCTCTAAGGAAAAAAGAATAAGCCAAAGACAGAAGCACTATAATCAATCAAAGAAGGACTTTAGAGTTGAAAAGATCCCATTTTAGGAAGAGAAAACAGAGAATGTCAACTATAGGACCTAGTAGTGTAAACTGACAATATTTCAATGATTTAAGTAAAAATAATATGAACATTTTGGCTTTCATAACTAATATACTCAGAACAAAATGGTTAATATTACAAGCTTGTATTTAGTTCCCAAAGATCTTTCTTGCAGAGTAACTCAATTCTGCTACCACCTATATGTATGTGTCAGAAAATGTACTAATACAAGTAAGGCCAATCATTTCATATAATTTAATTAAATTGTAGGTCTTCTAATATAACCGGTAAGAATATAAACTTTTAAGTTGTATTAACTCAATTTCCTTATACTTTAATTTTCATTTGACATTATAAGTGATTAGCCAAAGTCCTTCCAGCCTTTTAAGTTCACAGTAAATTCTGATTGCAATTGACTGTCATTTTCTTGTTATAATAAAGTAGGTATCTGGCATTTCAAAAGGGACCAACTATACCTTTTAGATATCTCTGAGGCAAACCTGTATATCACATAGCAACAACACAAATCTATTCTTAAGTCTGCAATGACAAGCCATAATAAGTGCATAGGCAAAATCACACTTCTTCTTTTTTCTTTAGAATTGCAGTGATAATGTGTGTCTATATTATTACAAGTTAAATGACACTATATTCACATTTAATTGTTGTACAACTAAAGTTACTACCAGTGTCAGAACACTAAGGGTGAAAATAAGTTGTTCAGCTTGTCAGCACTGGAAACCTACTGTGAAGAGCTACCAAAGCAACAGCTGTGTTATATTCCAGTTGAGTTCAAAGACAATAGCAACTCAAGTGATTTGGCTGCAAATCTAATTCTAACACTTCTCAGTTTGGATCACTTACTGGTAACTCATCCAATCTGAAGGAAAAAACCTTGGAGGGATCCTGTTTACTTTGATATAACACTTCTTCAGAATATGTTAATATTTCCATGACAACAAAGGATTGTTTCTGAGGATCAATAGTATTTTGCATTAATTTGTTATATGGCTGTGAAAGCTGGAGCAATAGAAAGGTTAAACAAATTTATCTGGTGATTTTAAAGACTGCCAGTTCATTTCTGAACCTAATTCAAGTTGATGGTATGACAGTCTTATGATGTTGCTTGTGGGTTCACATCTAATGAGGTTATCTGCCCTAGAAGTGGGTAAACCTCAGGTCCACTCCCTGCAATTTAATGAGACCTCAGAGATGTGCCTTATCTGTGGCCATCTGTCTTTTGGGACAGCCTCCCATTGGAGATCAGAGAGACCCCCACCCCTACCCCTGCCTCTGATAGACTGTGAAGACCCCAACGTGCCAAGGAGCAGGGACTGAGCTGTGAGGATACTTGCATCTGGGGAAAGGATGTGTTTTTAACTGCTAACCCTAACCCTAACCCTAACCCTAACCTATGGCAATTATATGAGATAGACAGTCACATAAGTCTGACCAATCAATCAATTTCAGAATTTGATGAACATCATCTGGCTATGCTGTAAATTTTTGTCAATGTTATATCTAAACATATACAGGTGAAACTCAAAAAATTAGAATATCATGCAAAAGTTCATTTATTTCAGTAATGCAACTTAAAAGGTGAAACTAATATATGAGATAGACTCATTACATGCAAAGCAAGATAGTTCAAGCTGTGATTTGTCATAATTGTGATGATTATGGCTTAAAGCTCATGAAAATCCCAAACCCCAAATCTCAGAAAATTATAATTTTACATGCAATCAATAAAACAAGGGCTGTACATAGAACAATATTGGACCTCTGAAAAGTATAAGCATGCAGATGTACTCAATACTTGGTTTGGGCCCCTTTTGCAGCAATTACTGCCTCAATGGGGCATGCCTCAATGGCATGGAAGCTATCAGCCTGTGGCACTGCTGAGGTGTTATGGAAGACCATATGCTTCAATAGCAGCCTTCAGCTCTTCTGCATTGTTCGGTCTCATGTCTCTCACCTTTCTCTTGGCAATGCCCCATAGATTCTCTGTGGGGTTCAGGTCAGGTGAGTTTGCTGGCCAATCAGGCACAGGAATCCCATGGTCATTGAACCAGGTTTTGGTGCTTTTGGCAGTGTGGGCAGATGCCAAGTCCTGCTGGAAAATGAAGTCAGCATCCCCATAAAACTCATCTGTGGAAGGAAGCATGAAGTGCTCCAAAATCTCCTGGTAGATGGCTGCGTTGAACCTGGACTTAATGAAGCACAGTGGATGTATGTGCCTCTCCATTCGTCCTCTATACTCTGGGTCCTTGGTTTCCAAATGAGATGCAAAAGTTGTTCTCATCAGAATAGAGAATTTTGGACCACTGAGCAACAGACCAGGTCTGTTTTTCTTTAGCCCAGGTAAGACGCTTCTGATGTGGTTTGTTGTTCAGGAGCGGCTTGACAAGAGGAATACAACATTTGAAGCCCATGTCCAGGATCCGTCTGTGTGTGGTGGCTCTTGATGCACTGACTCCAGCCTCAGTCCACTCCCTGTGAAAGTCCCCAACACTTTTGAATGGCCTTTTCCTGACAATCCTCTCCAGGCTATGGTCATCCCTGCTGCTTGTGCACTTTTTTCTTCCACACTTTCCCCTTCCACATAACTTTCTATTAATATGCTTTGATACAGCACTTTGGGAACATCCAACTTCTTTTGCAATTCCCTTTTGAGGCTTTTCCTCCTTATGGAGGGTGTCAATGATTGTTTTCTGCACAACTGTCAGGTCAGTCTTTCCCATGATTGTGATTCCTACTGAACCAGACTGAGAGAACATTTAAAGGCTTAGGAACCCTTTGCAGGTGTTATGGCCTAATTAGCTGATTGGAGTGGACACTGAGCCTAGAATATTGTACCTTTTCACAATATTCTAATTTTTTGAGATTGTGGATTTGGGGTTTTCATGAGCTGTAAGTCATAATCATCACAATTATGACAAATCACAGTTTGAACTATCTTGCTTTGCATGTAATGAGTCTAGCTCATATATTAGTTTTATCTTTTAAGTTGCATTACTGCAATAAATGAACTTTTGCATGATATTCTAATTTTTCGAGTTTCACCTATATATAACCAGTCATCTCATTAAGGACAACTGTAGAGACAATCTTAAAAAGTCCTTAGTCAAGAGGTTTGGAAGATAGCAACAAAAGTCCTCTTTCCCCCATGCTCAATTGCCTTTTTAAAATAGCAATAGCACTTAGACTTATATACCGCTTCACAGTGCTTTACAGCCCTCTCTAAGTGGTGTACAGAGTCAGAATATTGCCCCTAACAAACTGGATCCTCATTTTACTGATCTCAGAAGGATGCAAGACTGAGTCAATCTTGAGCCTGGTGAGACTTGAACTGCCAAACTTCAGCCAGCAGACAGCAGAAGTAGCCTGCAATACTGCATTCTAACCATTGCGCCACCTCGGCTCATAGTAGGCTCAAAATGAAATCTTTTATTTGTTCCTTGTTATTTTAGTCACCACAGTTAAGTCTTTGATAATCTTTTCAGTTTTTACTTGCTTTTTAAAATTTAATTTGATATTGTAATGTTATTTGTATCAATGCTTTTATTGTATTCTATGAAGTAAAATAATATTGCTAGGAAAATAAAATTAATATTAATAATTTATAAAATAACATCTAAATAGTTAAAAAAAACTGTTTAGAACTACTTTTAATTCTATGATATTGTCAGGCCAAAGACCAAAAATGGCACAGCTATATCCAATTGAATCCAATCCTTTATCTGCTTATATTTAATGGACAGAATTTTAATGGAGAAACTCAAGCTATAACATTGAAGCCTATAAATCACTTTACAGAGTAAGATGCGCAGCACATAAATTTAATCACTCAATCAATCCTGAGAATTCTAGGGTATGGGTATCTTGAACCTCTTTTTCTTCCCCCATCCAGCTCAGTTTCGATCTGGGCTTTTCTCTAGAAAAGCTCTGTGTTTCTAAAACTCTCTTCGTCCACTGCTTCCCCAAGTGCACATCCCATCACAGATATTTCCTTACACATTTTTATTTATGCTTTAATTTAGCCTCTTATATAATATTGAAGTCAAATTAACATATCTGTGGGAAGTTAAATTTTAGACAGTTTAACTTGATTGCTTATATTCATAATTTGCCATTATTATATATTTCAGTTATGCATTTATTTATTAAACCAATATGCCACTGATCTTACTAAAGATGATTCTAGGCAGCGTACAAACATTGTATAAAAGAATCATATAAAACATAAACCAGTAAACAGAAACTATACATTTAAAATTCATTTAAAATTACATTGAATGAGAGGAAGGGTGCACAAGGAGGAGGTACCCTTGCCATCTTTGCAAAATTCATTTGCTGCTGAAAATGGAGGCCCTTTGCCAAAGAAAATGGAGCCCCTGGAGCAATGCTGTTCACTTGCAACAGACAAAGAAACAGAAAGGCTGGAGAAGAGACAGATCTTCACAAGGTAGCAGTTAGACTTATATACCGCTTCATGGGGCTTTCAGCCCTCTCTAAGCAGTTTACAGAGTCAGCATATTGCCCCCAGCAACAATCTGGGTCCTCATTTCACCCACCTCGGAAGGATGGAAGGCTGAGTCAACCTTGAGCCGGTCAGATTTGAACTGCCGAACTGCAGATAACAGTCAGCTGAAGTAGCCTGCAGAATTATGGAGACCCTGGGGGAGGGAGAATGAGGTATCTCAGTGAGTTGGGGGAAGCCTTGGGTGGTCTGAAACAGGTGTCCTGTTCCATCACTACCTGTTCCACCACTACCTCCCCTCCAATGACCTTCCCCAGCCTGAGATACCTCATATGCACTTCACATTCAATTAGCAAATGTGTGGGCAAAAGGAGAGAGTGATCGTGTTCCAGTTATGCAATTCACTCCTATGAATACACAGGTTACGAATTGAATGGGCAGGCTTCATTACATTCGTAAGTCAAGGACTACTTGTAAGTCTTTTAAGTAGTCTTAATGCTGAATAGGTATCAGAGTAAAATCAGACCTCTTTGCCAAATGTAATTCATTGTGCTTTGTGTTCCTAAATGTTGCCATATATTCCACAATAATGCTTAATTTTAAATTACTCTCCTAGAATAATTAATTCAAAATTAACAACTCTGTTTATTTAATTCACTAAACTTGCAATACACACTCATAATGGCAAGGAAATGCTTAGTGTGCGTGGTTTTAAAACATTACCTTGAAATAATATAATGTTATTAAATATAATACTACTTATTCATTTCAGTAATATTTCTTTATATTTATTTATAAATCACATTTATATAGCTGCTCACAGAACATGACTCTCGGTGGCATGCAATTAAAAATACATCATAAAACAATTTTAAAAGTATTTTACAATCTAAAGATCTATTCTCTAAGTAGTTTAACATTTCTAAATTCACAAGTATACTTATAACATGAACTTAACAGACTATGGGCTATTCACTAGTACTAGGACAATCCACATTGTCTAATAAATTCATAAAAAAGAAATGAAATCCACATAAGGGTTATTTAGCAGGCTGCTGCCAGCTGTTGCTAATCAAGAGTCCTGATTCCCTGTTCCTTTTCTGGAAACAACAGTTTGATACCTGGCTATTGTATGCTATTTGTGTAAATTTTGTTCATGTAAGAAACCTTGGCCATTTGATCCTTACATTTGCTGACAATCCTAAAATAGCTCTTGGAATCTTGGACTGAATCTGGATTATTCTTCTGTGTAAAAGCAAATCTTTTGAACAAGCTACTGTCTGTTCTAGTTTGCAGTTTTTTGTTATTTCTTAACCTTGAGGAAATTGTGAAGTTTCATAGAAACTGTGCAAGTGAATGGACAATTAAAGTCAGAAACAGGACGCATAAAGTATTTAGTAATAGAAATAAAGGTATTAAATAACACGAAATTAATATCTCAAATGTATACCAGGATTTGGTTCTCTAGACTTCAAATGAAAGGGGATATTGTCTTTCTTTACAAAATGCATGTTTAACTTTCTAAGATATTTGTCAGACATACTATATCAAAGCACTATATACCATAGAAATTCAGTGCTTACAAGCCAGAATGTATAAATGTCTATAAACTATATCAGAACATATAATAATTTTCTCTTGCAATGATCTTTATTATACAGGGTATTATTATCCATTTATCTATATGAGACTAGGAACTGGAATAACTGCTGGAGAGTTGACTAGCTTTGGGTACTGTATAAATTTCAACAGGGTGCTATGGGGGCAGGCAAAATAATCAGCAATCATTGAATCACAAGTCTTCTGCGTCTCACTACATGCAAGATCTTATAGTAGGGCAGGTAAGTGACACATTTGTGATATTCAGTGTTCTTGTTTGATTGACCTTATTAGTTTTAATATTTTAAACTGTAGAAACTATAGTAACATCCTTGTACAATACTTGAAAAAAAGAAAAAGAGAAGGAATATATATTTTTATTGACTCTGTAAAAAATGGGAAATAGGAAATTTTGATATTATCCACAATAGAGGAATGATGACGGAGTTGGCAGAGATGGCTAAATTAAATTTCTTTGAGAAAGATAATATTTACATTTTATGGCTGCTTGGAAACACCCTATAGACTTTTTGCATGAAGTGGGAAAAATGCACTTATCACTTACAGTTTTGAGAGTAGAAAAAATAGATTATAGAAAATATAGTGAACTTTTAAAGCTATCATAGAGTAAAAGATAATTTTGAAATAATACTTGTATTTGCTGCAGAGGAAATCAGAAGCTTCTATTTCTTTTTATTCTTTCTCACTGCACTCCCCCCACCTTTTTCTTCACTCTTTCTAATTCGTATTAGTTTTTGTTAGTTTTTATGTTCTTTCTGAGACTTTTAATAACATTTATTTAAAAAAATAAACAAATAGGGAAAAGTGAAAAAGGAAAAGTGTACATTGTTAAGTTTTTAAACTAATCATATGTTAGGATAATAATCCAATCTATGATAATTCACTAACAACCAAATTCATAGATGGCCTGCTGTTTTTTGAGGGCCCATTGTACACATCTGGATAACTGAGTGTTTAATCAAATGGAATAACATCATATTTGCAATTTATGTAAATATTTTTAAAAATGTATATAGCATCAGCTGTGATACAATAATGATCAGGTTCATACAAGCCATGGAGGGAAATTTGAAACTTAATCCCTTCTGTTGTGTATTTTCTGATAAGCATTATTTTATAGTACAGCACCTGATTTTTTAAAACACAACCCTATATTTTAATAGTAGTACTTGAAATACTGTGCCAATTCATTGTCATCCAATTCTGTTTAGTGTGCCTTTTTGTATAATACAATATTTTAAGAGGGCAATTGATACAAATATAGGAAATTTACAGAATCATATTATATCACAGTGTTTCTGAATTAGCAAATCAGAAAATGTTTACATGAACATTCCTTCAGAGAGCATAAGACTGATTTATAAATGAAGCTATGAATAGAGAAATATGAGCAATTAAGTGTGGGATGTTGCTGGAATGACAGACTCTGCATAATACACACAATTGAACACCTGCATATTCCCGTAAGGTGCCATGATTTTTATCATCACAATATTCTACACCTTTAATGGGAATTGAATGATAGACTATAGATACTCATGTGTATTGTGCTTCAGCTAAAGTAACAGATAATTAGATTTTGTAGAACAATATAAAAGCAATTGCAAAAGCAATGTTTAGCCACCGATTAATATTTAGTTTTTACTATGGATCACCGTATTTTTTTATGAATTAGATGTGGCTAAACATATTCAGGAAAATAAATTTCAGTAACAGTTTAGATATGTCTCTGACAATGTTGCCTTTCAGGACCAAAGTATTAAAGATTTTTCAGTTTATTCAGAAGGTAAAATTCATTAAATTACAAGTGAATCATTATATATTACTCTAAACTTGTATTTGTTAGTGCACTGGAGAGTGCACTGGGGACATGAGATGGTAGACAACTTTCCAGGTTTTCAATTTTCTGATAATAATTGTCCATCTCACCAAACAAGTAGAGTAAAACAAATATTTTTATTGAGTGAGTGAAAAAATGTTTATGCTGCCCATCTAAATAATACAGCAATTTTGAGCAGCTTGCCAATTTCATAAAAAGTCAGGGCCCCAGGCCAGGAGGAAGAGCCACATTTTCAGGTTCTTTCAGAAGGCCTGGCATATGGGAGCAGACCTCACTTCCAATGGGAGACTATTCCAGAAGGTGTGGCCATAGCAGAAAAGGCCCTTTTCCTGGATCCTGCCAGCTGAAATTCTTTAGCAGACAAGATCCAATGTAGGCCTTAGTTGCTGGAACGAATGGGGCAGGCTAATCCCATCATGATAAGACAGATCCTCAGATATCCTGCACACATGCCATAAAGGATTTTGAAGGTAATGACCAACATCTTGAATTGGACCCAAAAGCAAACTGGCAAGCAGTGCATCCTGCGTAGCTGTGGTGCCACATGTGCCACCCAAGAGATCTCCAGAACTGTCTGTGTTACTGCATTTTGCATTAGTGGTAGCTTCCGAAATCTCTTCAAGAGTAACCTCATGTAGAGTGCATTGCAGTAAGCCAACTGAGTGATGACCAGAAAATAGGGCCTCAAAATGCAGAAACTGGTGCACAACATGAAGTTACACAAAAGCTCTCCTAGCCATGATTGCCACCTGTTCTTTGAGCAGGAATTATGAGTCTAGGATAATCCCTAGATTGCACACAGGGTCTGTCTGGAATAGTGCAACCCATTCAGAACTAAGGATGATAAACCCTCAGATCCCAATGCCCAGTCTTATCAGGGTTCAGATGAAGCCTGTTGTTCCCCATCCAAACTCCCACAGCCTTCAGGCACCATGAGTTACAGCTGCAGCATCACTTGGGTCACTAAGGATGAAAATATAAAGTTTGCTATTATTGGCATATTGATAATATCCCATCCTGTGATGATGCTGTTACCTAGATTTTAAAAAGGAGCAGCTGTGAACTGGACATCTTACTCCTTATTGGTTGATTGGGACTAGCCTTCAAAAAAGGAGATGAATGAATGCAAAACTGAGCTACCAAACTCCTACTGTCAGCCTAAAAGGACACCATGGTCAATAATATCAAGAGCTTCCAAAAGATCAAGGAGAGATGCACCCCTCCATTCTGCTCCCACCAGAGATTATCTTCAAGTGTGGCCAGTGCCAAATTTGACCTATAATAAAGCCTGCTTTCTAACTGAAAGGGATCCAGCTAATCCATTTCATCCAGGATTATCTGAAGTTGCAACTTTTCCCACTATTTAATCTAATAAACAAGTAGTTGCCCTAACATCCCGGAGGACCATGTCCACTTCCTCAGGTCCAACAGGATCAAACTGCCCCCGGATAACTAGCTAAATTGGTTTCCTGGTCTAATGGACCACTTCATTCTTGGATTCCAACTGAGAGCAAAATTACAAATGAAGGGATGTTAATAATAATCATGGCACATTTCAAAGATTTAAAATTAAATAAAGCAATCCTTGAGTTATGATGGCATTTGTAACCAGATTCTTTTTATAAGTAATGCAGTCATAAAGTGTCATGTCACGTGTTTCCATCCCTTAGTGATGCACGTGTGTGTTAGGGAAGGGGATGCTGCAGTATAGCATAGACAGGCTGGGGATGAAAGGCTCTACGGTTTTATGCATGTGTGTGAGTGTAGGGAAACACGGGAAGGAAGGGCCTTATGGGTGTATGTGTGTATGAGCATAGCGACAGCTGGGAAGAAGGGAATTCTGCAGCTTCCAGGTTAGGGTTAGGGTTAGGGCTCAAAACATGGTTAGGGTTAGGGTTAGGACTCAAAACATGGTTGCATGAAGGCTAATTCACTCAAGATATGGTTGGTACACCTTAGAAAACTTGATACGGCCCATGGTCTTCTGATTGAGAGTTTTACAGGGACAATTGTCAACAGTCCAATTAGTCCTTTTTATATTAAATTTCAAGGGTGCTACAATAATTTTTGCTTGCATTATTTGTTAAATAACTAGGACAAATCTTTTTCAGTAAAAGTAGAAAAAGTGTGCTACATTATATATAAGTTTCACCCATAAATGGTTATCAACAGTCTTTGATGTTAAGGGTTAATTTTGCTGGTTTGATTTATTGAAAGTATTTTTATTAGTCATTGACTAAAATGAAGTGTCTGATTGGCTGGCTGGCTGGTTATGCAGATAAATGTTGTGGGAATATATGTATTTAGATGCTAAATCTTTTTCATTAATGGAATGCATGTCTGCTTTGAAGTAGCAAGTTGAGTAAGATTTTGTATCATAACACAAAATCCAATTGCCTTTTGCCTATAATATTGTAGAAAAACTATGCTTAATACTGTGAATATATAAAAGGAAAGTATCCCACATAACACTATTATGAGGACATTATATTGGCAAAATCTTTCTATGATCAGTTTTCTCAGTTCAACTGACACTAACCTTTGACAATCTACATCCTGTCTATAGATAAATATCAATCAGAGTTCAACTTTTTTTTTACATTTGCGATAAGAAGAAAAAAAAATCAGCTAAACCCTGGATAAAGTATTTTGCAGGCTTCATAATACTAGTTTATTTATTCCATTACTGGACACAGGCATTTTTTTGTCTGTGCATCAGATTTCCTACCTTAACCTTAAATTATGATTTTCTTCTGACAGTGTCTGAAGTTCAGACTTTATTCCTTTTTCAAAGTTCATTTTATTTCTACACACTCATCATCCACATGTATGCTATAAACAGAAAACCCAGCAGTAGTTTTTAACTATAAAAAGATAAAATACTCATCCTCTGAACATGGAAGGCTCCAGTGACAGTACCTGAATGCCTCCTGTTGATGATGATGGTTATCACTGGGGGCAACTGTCTTCAGAAATCACCCTTATCTGATTGTTCTTTCAGATCAAAAGAAATAAGAAGACAAGTAAGCTGTGCATATTCCTTCCCTTTGCACTTTGTTATTAAAAGAGGGAGCAATCCCACTAGGAATCCTAAACCACTTTCAGATATTACTAATCTTTGCTGTGGATTTCAAGGTTCCCCCCCCCCCCCCCCGGTCAGCTTCATTTCCTGCACACAGACTGACTGTATTTTAATATTTTAATGGCACAGAGAAGGAGTGGCAGGATGGCCTGTGCAAAACATATGGATTAAAATCTTGATAAGCAAACAAAAATGTATCGCTTGAAAAGAAATGTCATGAAAATTATACACATAAAACTATTTTACAACTTTCAAAATTTTGCTTTTTTGGTCTCTGAATGCAGTCTTTTTTAACGTATGTTTTCTGAACTACTTCACCCTTTTTTATACCTGTACTTAAGGTATGTATATAATCTTACAGTCTATGTCATGTGAGAGTTTATGAACCTAACTATAATATAGTACATTCTTTAAATCTTTTCCAAGTACCCAGTGGGCAATCTAAACCATTGAAAAATATCAGAATAGGTTAAGAATTTTTTCTGGTAACTGTTGAAATATCTTAACAAGATAACAGCAAACATGATAATTAAATGTCTGAGTAATTTAAATTAAATTGTATTATTTCTGCTTTGAATATAAAGTTAGTTGAGGAATTAATTCTCCAGCTCACATATGAAATTGTGGGCATTTAACTATTTCAAGGAAATATAAGGGGTATATAGGGCATCTTTTTGGAAGGGGTTTATGGGACATCTTCTCCAACCACCTGCTTATTTGATTTGTAGGAAAATTAAAGCAACCTTGGTAGAGGCTAACTAGCTTCTGCTAGAACACATCTAGGGCTTAAGAATGCTTTTCACAGCTTCTGAACAACTTCAAAAAGTTTCTTTCCATATTGTCATGAGTTCTGAGCTGGATTTGATTCTATCATTTGTTTTTTATGGCTAATCATGGTTAGCAATGCTCTAGCTATTTTTCCTGCACCATTCATTGTTGAAATTCCTTGATAAACTAAGGAAAACTGCAACTGCCGAACAGGAAGACGACTCTTAAGTAGAAGACAGCCAGGCATTAAGATCTCAACAAAACATTTACAGACTTGGTGAGTATTAGCCTCTTACTATTTAAGTTTAAAAAGAAGAGAAGGTCCCAAATGGATTTTTTTTTTACTATTTATCAACTTCCCCAATGTAATTGACTTTGATCTGTGTATATCAAAAACCCAAATGGAATATCTCAGTAATTAAAATAATTAAAAAATAAATACAGATCCATAAAAAGGATATTTGTAGAAATACTACTATTAATCAGAGATATATTAAATACAGCCTTAAAAATTGTAGAAGGAAATCATTGGTGATATATGAAGTTTATATGAAGCCCTGCACTTTATTTACTCTCAGAGTTATTTGATATCTTCTCAAAGCTAATGTTTGCATTGGATTTTTTTTTAAGTAGGACTGTTTTGATCATTGTAGCATCTTTATATCCTTGTTCTGTTACACGGTTTTAAACCATTTCTGTAGTAGAGATAATCAATTATTCTAATTCTTCTAAAATTCACAAAATTTGTGTTATAATGAAAATCATCCTTTATAATGAATGTGACTTTTTCAAAAGAATGATTTAAAATCAATGAATTGGTAGATATTTTTTAGAGAAACAAGGTTTGTCTTAATAATAAATTGTGGATACTGAGGCTTAATGGGTGTTGGACAAATTGTGCTCTGGTGGGCCACTACTGAAGTTGCCAGGTTTTCTTGGCAGGGTGGCAAAAACACAGTCAAAAGCTGGCTGGGAGCTATCATTTTAAATTCCCACAAAGCCTCTGAAAGCTCTATCTAGTAACATAATGAGGCAATATGGGAATTTAAAACAGATTTTCACATATTCATCTGCCTAATATGGCATACCCAGGGCAAATAACCACTTTGATAATTCCTGGTCTCCATTACGACAGTGACAGCTGCCCTTGGTTCACTCACTTTGGCAACAAACCATTACCTATTTAAACAGTGGTAGCACAATCTATATTGTATGAATGGATGCATACAGTACATGGAGGAAAGCTATGATTTCAACCTGATGAAAATATTCACTTCAAGAAGCACCCATTCTTAAACCAATGAATATATTTTAAACAGTGATTCTAAAATGTATATTTGGCTTCTTAATCTATATTATCATTTCTAATGCACAAATCTTCAATCATTTGTATGGGAGAGCATGAGACTGTGATGTGGTCAATTTCATAAGATTTTTGCCAAGATACTACTGGCTATACCGAGGATGTGATAGATATGGCCAATGATAAAATCACTCATATCTGGGGAAACAGAAAGATTTGGACTGAAAGTTTTTCTAAGAATAAATCTACGTGCTACAGTAACTTTGAATTTGATGATTTGCTTTCAGTTTCACTTGTAATTAATTTAAAAAGTACAGAATGTTTGACCCAATATATTTTTATAGCTGGGCATTTAATCAAGAACCCAGACACTAAAGATATTTAAAAGATTAAATCCAAGTTATACTATCCCGTCTCTAGCTATTTAGGAACTATTTTGTTCCATGAGATTATTGTCATTATAGTTTCAATATTTTAAGATCTGCTGCTTCATATCTATGTCTGAATCACATGTATTTGCAAGATAGTATTCACATGTATTTGCAAGATAGGATACGTATTGGGTATTTATTTATTTATTTTTTAAATATTTTAAACACACAAATACAAAGACATAGACTACATTTATACAACAAGCTGGAACTTCGTTTTCCTTCTTAGCAGTTTTATATTGGTACGTATTTTTATATACAATATTTTCTCTCCTAATACCATACCATTGAGTTTCATAGTGGGTATTTATACTGCTAGAATAGAGGAATCATCTATTTCAGGGTAGAATCTGAGATTTTGACAAGACTAATTCTTTGCGAGAACATGGAAGGATAGATTTAACTTAAAGAAAGGCATATCCTGATTGAATCTCCCAAACAATCATTTTAAGAACAAAAATGGTGACAAGCAGCCTATTACCTAAAAAGGTGGTGTGTGACAAACTTTAAAGGGTTACTGGTTTACCAAGCATCTGTGGGAATTTAAGAAATAGAAACAGTTCTTAGAGTGTTGTTGCAGGGAAACAAAAAGTGGATCTGACCATGATAAGAGAAGCAAACTGTGTTTACTTCTCTCTTATTGCATTGGCATCCTGTCATTCAACAGTCTTTTTTAAGCATGGCTAATTCATTTTGGGGAGAAGCCAATTTAAAGATCTCCATCTGGCTGCTGTGATCTGCTTTGTTGGCAATTCACTCAGTTCTTGATTCCACATGGCTAGAGTCCAGGAGATAACTCAGGAGCTGTCTATGTTAACTGGGGATTTCTCCCCCCCAACCCCTAATGGAATAGATATCTGGGATGCCCTCTGCAACTTGTGGACTCAATCCTTCTGGCTTCTACAGGAAGCCTTTGAGGAGATAGTTACCTGAAACGTGGATGAGGTCAATACCTTTTCCCAAGACCCTTGTAAGTGTTGAAGTGCATACCCTACCTTGGAGTTAGATGATTTTTAAGGAATATAGAATGGAATAGAATTATTTATTGGCCAAGTGAATTTGTCTTTGGTGCATATGCTCTCAGTGTACATAAGGAAAATAAAAATACATTCATCAAGAATAAAAAGATACAGCATTTAGTGATAGACAAGGTTACTAATAAGCTGTCAAATTGTACTAGGAAACAATAAAAACAATATAAATTGAAAGATACAAGCAACATGGTTGTAGTCATAAGTGGAGAGAAATACAGTAGATACTAGAAAAAAAGAGAAGAATAATAGTAATACATTCTTGGTCAATTATTGAAAGTGTTGTGGGAATTAGTTGTTAAGCAGAGTGACGGCATTCAGGTAAAAACTGTCCTTGTGTCTAGTTGTTCTGGTGTGCAGTGCTCTATAGTGTCATTTTGAGGGAAGAAGTTGAAACAATTTATGTCCAGGATATGAAGGGTCTGTAGCAGTGGTGGGTTCCAGATCCCATTGCAACCGGTACGGTTGCAACAGGGCCCAGTGTCTACTATATGAATGCGTGCAGTGCACACTCATGCATGCAGTGCATGCATGCATCCTTACCTCTTGCGACGCCTCTGAGATGCACCAACTGCTCAGTGGAGTGTTGCGCAGGCGCCTTGCGCTCCGTGCGCAAAAACACCAAAGATCTCAAATACAGGTAAGGAGCTCGGGCAGGCAGGTGGGCTCTCCGGAGCAGCGTACCGGAATGGTACCTGGTGCTCCGGGCAGGCACCGGTATGCCCATACCAGGGCATACCGCCTGCAACTCACCACTGAACTATTGTAATGAGTTCTATGGGGCTGCATGTGAAAACTTGATCTGATTCAAAATGCAGTGATACGTGCCAAATTAGCTATATAACAATATGCCCTGCAGTTATGCAAGCTGCACTGGTTTATGGGGGACTTCAAGGTGTGGAGTGTCACCTTTAAAGCTCTTTAAAGACATGGGGTCAGGTCTGATTTTGGCACAGCATGCCCCAGTCCCGTGAAGCAGTGTCACCTAGTTAGCCCCATGAAGCATGCCTTTCTCTCATGAGGAATCACCTTAACTTTTTAGAAGATTATTAAGACCAGGCACTGGGATCAGGATATTGATGGAGCTCTGGCATATGTACACTAACAATGTGATCTTTAAGGGGCTTGTCTCAAATTTTTTTGCATTGGATTTAAATAGTTTGATTATATTTTATTTTTGGTTACTGCTCAGGATTTATTAAGTGGTGGGAGGGAAAGGGAGGGAGGGAAATGGAGAGAGAGAGGGACGTATTCACTTCAACTAGAGATTTTAACATTGTTCATTCATGTCATATTTGATTTTGAGCAATATATACATACATACACACACACACACACACACATACTAAAAAAGGAATATGTGATAGAAATACACACAAGCTCACAGTAACAATTAAAAAAACCTCTATGCTGTTATGTCTGACAGATGTAAGCTACATTTTTGAGTTTCAATTTTTTGTAAGGAAATTATTGTACAGTATTCATTTTGTTAGGATGCAGCATATCTATGTAACTATTTATCCGTCCCAGAAAGTAGACAGTTATGAATAGTTACTGATCAATGTGCCTCTCACAGGGGCACTAGAACATTCAAGTCTCTACATTAGCTATTAAATCTAAATGCTAACCCTAGGAAAATTCACTATAAGACAGGAGCAATTTTCCAATAACTGACAAGAAATAAGTTTGAAGAATGGATAGTTAAAGATTGACATGCTTTATTATATTGGTGCTCATACAAATTGCTGTTTTTCTAAAGAAACATATAGACACTAGACAAAGTGTGAAGGAAATGGAAGGCATTATTGATAATGTTTTACAAAAGAAAGTACTTCTATATCTAATATATTTTTCCTAGATAGCCCATGATTCATTAGGTTATTCTTCTTTCCACATATAATATAGGCTTAAGTCTATATTAAGAATAGCCCTGATGAAGTAGCCTCCTCCTCCTCTTCCTCTTCCTCCTCTAAACTGTTTGCCATTTTTGCTGGCGGGGGGAGGGAAAACAAAAGGAGCCGTGAAACCTCTCTCTATTTTGGCTTGGGCCAAGGGTCTCCTCTAAGGAGGAAGAAGGTTCACCTGTTAAATGGCAGCATCCCCAGCCAGTTTTACTTTGCCAGTAGAGTTGCTTTCCTGTTCTTTTTTCACTGGGCACCATCATAAAGAGATTTCAAATTTTGGGTTGGTTCCAAAGCAGCTAATAGCAGAGCCGAGGTGGCGCAGTGGTTAGGGTGCAGTACTGCAGGCCACTTCAGCTGACTGTTATCTGCAGTTCAGCGGTTCTAATCTCACCGGCTCAAGGTTGACTCAGCCTTCCATCCTTCCGAGGTGGGTGAAATGAGGACCCAGACTGTGGGGGCAATGCGCTGACTCTGTAAAACTGCTTAGAGAGGGCTGAAAGCCCTATGAAGTGGTATATAAGTCTAACTGCTATTGCTAACTCCTATTGCTATTGCTATTTTTGTTGGGTCTTCCCACCAGCCTATTAGGAACAGGGGCCATATGGAGGTGAAAAGACAATGGGACTATACCCCTTCCTTGCGTTATATAACCTACAGGTTTCTAGGAAATGTTGCTAAGCAGTTACGATGGTGCCAAACTAGACACAAATTTGGCAAATTCCAATCCTATAGACCTATAGTCATGGGTCCTGGTTTTTGGATGAACTCTATAAGTAGTATATATTAATATACAGATAGCAGAACAAATACTAATGTTCCTAGAAGAGGATATTCCAAATTAAGTACAATAATGCCTATTATTATGTATAGAAGCATCACTAATTTTAAAGTATTCTATAGGAAATTTGCCCTGAGGGACAGTATACTGTAATATTGATACTAGAAAATGCATTTTTACAAGATTCAGAGTTACATTGAGAATAGATAGTTGAAGAATTTTTTCTCTTAATTTAACAATGTTTTTCCAGCACAAATTCTTTTTGTATAATTAGGCCATCTTGATGCTTATAATATTGGCAGGAAAAAGTCTAACATGGTACATTATGATAAAATTTCATTCTCCAAACTGAGATACATGTAAGTAATGCTACTAAATGGATATAGAATAGATATGACTATATGTCTTCAATACAGGTAATCCTTGACATAACAATAGTGGTGCCTAAGTCATGATGGTCGTAAAGCAGATCACCAATGTAATTTTATTACTTCTTTGTGGTGGTTCTTAAGCAAACATTGTAGTTGTTAAGGGCCCATTGTTTGCTATGGGTTGGTTTTGCCAAAAAAGTAGTAGCAAATGTTTGCTTTAGGCAAAAATGACATAATACTTGATGACATGACCATGGGATGCTACAAATCACTGTAAATGCACACTGATTGCCAAGTGCTCAACATGTGGTCATGCAATAGGGTGGATATTGGAACTTACAAAATGGACTGTAGGTGCCCCTGTAGAGGTCTGTCATGACTTTGAATGGTTGCTAAATTAAAGACTATTTGCATTGATACCCACTATAGCCTTTGAATTATAATACTGTAGTCTTATTCTATTATTTACAAATAAACATTTCACTCCTTTATAAAGTTCTTGCCCAATATGTTTGTGACGGGTAACTCCTGTCCATCTTTAGGTTATAGGAATCAACTACTACTTTCTATACAACTTAGCAAGATTTTATAGAAAAAGCAACATTCCCTTGTGAAGCTTATTTTATTTTAACAAAGCAACAAGGAGGCACAGTAATCCACATTTTATAAAAATGTGCAAAGTAGAATTGGATAATGTAAATTCAAGTTGTGCCTTTGGATAAGAGAATGAAAACACATGGAAAATCTGCTCTTCAACATCCGTTGGATAATATCTGCTACACAATGCATCCATAATCTACTTTTAAATGTAACAGTAAGACCTAATGAAGGGATAGGTAAATCAGCAAGATAGATGATAGATAGATAGATAGATAGATAGATAGATAGATAGATAGATAGATAGATAGATAGATAAGAACATATTCAAACATAGACATAGGCATATCTGAGAAGCTACTTTCTTACAAAACAATTTCTGCATAATAATAACCAGAGTCTGAATCTTTCCAGCAATAACAGTGCTGCTGATATTGCTGAGGAGGAACTGCTAAAATCCCATATCAATAATTTCTTCAATTTCCTGCAATAACCTAATTTGTTGTTTGGTTGATTAGATAAAATGAATGATTAAAATAACAGAAAATGCAGAAATTACAGTGACTTTTGAAGGTAAAACTCTTCATCAGTTTTAAATAAGGCTTTGAAAAATATGTTGGTGAAATAGTAAATATACTGAATTCATAGAATCCTATTTATCCATTTTTCAAGGTTCACAAGGTTTGCACTTAAGTTTGTCTGGTTTTGAGAAAACTAATTGAGAGTGGAGCAGAGATCATCAAACCACCTTCAAATCTCCATGGTTATTTCATAAATTTTGCTCAGCATAATCAAGACATGGAAGTTCAATCTAATTACAAAGGGCCCTAATCCAGCAAGGAAAAAACTTCTATCTTAGTTTCCTGATCTAATTTACTCTCCTCCACTTACATGCATACAGGATTAAAATATGATGATGTTCACTCATTTTCCTGCCCTGTGATTCCTGAAGGGGGAAACATAAAAATTATGTTCTAGAGTAGAAAAATTTACATTGGGATAATGGTTTGGAGAAAGCAGCTAAATTCCTCTCCTCTCTTAATAGTTGACAACATGAGAATTCAATCAAACCTTCTTTGTCCGTTAAATCCTTAAATATCTAGTTTGAAACAGCCAACCTTCTTCTATCTCTGTCACACTCATTGACAATGTTTATTACTCTAGCTCCTCTTTAAAGTCATATCTGTTTTTCACAAATGATTGTCAGTCATTATTAAAATGAAAATAAAACAAAGCCATATTTTATAAGGTGAAATAATCATTTCATAGCTTTATGATTTGTCTCTTGTTACTAAAAATAATTCAGTTTGAAATACACCAACATCATAAAATATACTATCTTACCTTTTCTCCTTTCAAACACTCTGTCTTTCTTTTCTGCTTATGCCAGGTATCCTCAGAGATACTTATGTTCATTAAATCTGCAAAACACATTAACACAGAGGGGGGAAATCAAGTTTTGAAAGATAAATTTTACATGTATTCTGTATGTTTTTAAGAACCAATATTATTCCTAATAAGACAATATTCTGTGTAAATTATGGAGATGTCTGCAGGATCCATCACTGTTGTCAAAATGCCAAAAACTCTGTTATACCATCACAACACAAGCTCTGCCCCTTTTGTTTGCAAGTACAATAGGGGTGAAACTTGAATTGAATTAGCTGATGCTGCTTTGATCATCTGCCCTTGTTCCTTCCACTAATAATTACGCTTTATATAAGTCTGTAAAGTGCCTATCTTTTGTGTGTATGGGAATATTTATAGAAAATATATTATAAATCCGTCAAATATATTTAACATAAATGTAGTCTTGTATTATTTTATGCAGAAAATATTTCTTATGACTACACATAACCCACAAATATATATCACAATAGATATAACAAGACAACACTAGGAAAAATCTATGTTTGGTGTTATACACATTGACTTTTTAAAAATCTTGGCCTAATAAATTCTTAACATAGAATATAAACGGAACAAAAAGAGAAAAAATAAATTTCATTATGTGAAAAGGGTGAAGCAAGACATAATCTCATTAAAAGAAACCTGTATTAGGAAAAAAGTTATAAAATATTTGAATCACAGAAATCTGGCTTAAAAGTATTTTAGAAGGAAGGAAAAATGGACTTATTTGTGTATAAATATATACATAGCTTTGTTCAAAATCTATGCTGACTGATGATTATGGTAGATAAGTTGGGGTAGAAGAAATCTACAGGGGGCTAAGACTTTAGTATTATGAATTTGTGTCTCAAATAAAGATAAAACAGCATTTTACAAAGGACATGGATAAATTATTGGATTTTTCTTATGAAAATTGATGTTTCTTGGGAGATTGGAATAAAATGGTTTTTCTATAAAAATGCAGAACTTAAAAATACACAGGGCAAACTATTAAGCATTTTTTTAATTTAATGGATAATTTGTAGCTTGTTGATGCAGAGAGATATAAATATGTTGATTCAAAATAATACAATTTTTCTGAAAGACATAAAAATATCTTTTTCAAGATGTCTAAGGTTTTGGCTAATGTTTATAATGTGGAAACATTACCATTACTTTGAATACAATGAATGAAAAGAAAAAATATATGTTTTAGATGAGATTGAATGAGATGTTGATACAAAAGGAAATCATAGTGGAAGACTGTAAAAAAAGTTAAAGGAATGTTTTTAAAGAATAATCTTAATAAAGTCACAGAAGTAAGGATGTTTACATGCAAAGCTATGGAAGAATGTATTTTATACAACATACCTAATAAATGTAAAAGAAAAGGCAAGAGAAAGTATAAATCATATTCAATGAAATAAAAAAGGGAAAAACAATTTTTTAAAAAATCCAAGGGATGACTATTATTCACCAAACTAAGCTTTACAGAGGCAATCTATGTTAAAAATGACAGATGAAAATAAATAAGTAAAGATGAACTATGCAAAACAAAGAAAAATTATTTACCAAGATTATAGAGAATAAAAAACAAATTTTGAATTGACTTTTAACAACATGAGAATCTTGTGAAGCTACTAAAAACACAAAAGCATAAAAAGCATCTGATCCAGATGGGTTGCCAGTTTCTTACCATAAATATTTTGAAGATGAACTTTTACAATCATTACACAAATGATGAATATTATTCTACAGAATGGAAAGCTTGATAGCAAAAAAGAGGCTAATACAACACCAGTATCTAAAGAGAGACAAGATATGACTTTAACAATAAATATTGAATAATGATTATAAAGTATTTACTACCATTTAGGCTGAAAAGTTAAAGATAATTTAACTTTAACTTTAAAAGAAACTGCAGATAAAGACAAATAGTTTACATAGCAGGAATTACTGAAAAACCATCAGGGAAAATTTAAAATCTAATCAAGAGAACAATTAACTGCAGAAGGATGTAGTTGTGAATGGTTTCCTGGTTTTAAAGATTCAAGATGGACAAAAAGACTTACAACATGGCACAAAGTAATACAGATTTGAAGCATAGTTATACACTGATGGTGAACATGTAATTGCTAGAATGAATAAACTTTTGTTGAAATTTGAAATAAAGGAAAATATGTGATAAGATGGACTAAGAATTTCGATTATTATACATGCATGCATGCATGCATGCATACATACATACATACACAGATGAATCCATGGGAAAATAAGTAGTTAAAATGGTGAAATTTACATTGTGTTATGATCTCAATGATTTTTTTTTCTAAGATGATATGTCAATACCTGATATTTATTTATTTTTATCTCACCTTTGTTAGTTTTATAAAATACTCAGGACAGTGAACATATTCAATGATGCTTCCTACTATTTTTACCACTACAATACTGTGAAGTGGATTGGGGAGAGGGAGGGGAGAGAGAGGGAGGGAGGGAGAGAGACTAGTCCAAGGTTATCCAGCTGACATTCATGCCTAAAATGGGACTAGAACTCACAGTCTCCTGGTTTCTACCTGGTACCTTAACTACTAGACCAAGCTGGTTCTGATGCCAAACTGGTACCAGAACAATTATGTAAAACAACGTATAAAGGCATTTCAAATGTATGTTGGAAATGTAAACAACATAAAGGGACATTTTATCATAATTTGTATACATGTAAAAAGGATTTAAATACATATATTAATTCAGAGGATTTTCAAGATTGCTGTTCAATTGAAGCCACAACTTTTTCTTCTAGGCATGATGGACAAATAGTTAGAAAAAAGTCATGAAAAGTCATGGAACACAGTCATATACTGTATTATTTCAATATATTATATGATTACTCTGGTGAGATTATTTACATGCACAGAAATGGAAACATTTGACACTACCCACTGGAGGAATGGTTGGTAAAGTTGATAGTTTTGCTAAAATGTATAAATGATTTATTTTTTAATAAAAGAAAAGACATTATCTACATTTACTGGTGACTGGAAACCTCTTATGGACTTTTTACATAAAAATGAAAAAAATAAACTTGTAATTTATGGTTTTGAGGATTAAACAGGAGAGATTATACAAAGAAGAGTATCATGCTATAGGTTTAGAGAGAGCTAAAGTATAATTGTACTTATGGCTCCGTGAAGAACATTGGAAGCCAGTTCTTTGTATCTGTTTACTTTCTCATTTTTCTTAACTTTTTTCTTTTTTTCACTTTTTTCTTTTGTGTAGGTTATTTCTTACTCTACTAATGTTCAGATCTGTGTATACAGTTTTAATAAGCTTCAAAAGTTCTTTTCTTCCTTAGCATACTTTTACTAAAGCTGTTGCTAGCGAACATCCATAATAATAGCTGGGGGAATGATTACAGATAGAAGAGCATTTTGCCCAGCAATTATATATTATAGAAAAATATAAGTTCTTGGATCTTTATGTAGTGATGTTGCCATAAATGTTAAAACATGTAATCCTCCATAAACATGCATAGGGTTCTGTGTTAGAGTACAGTCAAAATACATAAAGTTAATGACCAAATTCCATTGATTAAAATGCAAGTCTCCTTAAGGAATGAGAATATTTTCACAGCATATTGTTCCTTGCGATATTGCTCTGCCCACACACTTTCTTTCTGGTTCACCAGGATTACTGGTAAAACCTGCTGAGATGCAACCTCCCATTTATAATGTCTCAATGATTTGTCACACACGTTTAAAATAATTGGTATCATATGACAGGGTAACATGAAAGAGCTGTCCTTCCTGTGATATATGTATGAACACCTGTTCAAAAATATTCAGGGAATAATCAAAACCTTTTGCCTTCTCCCTTTTGTTGCGTAGCTTGCTACTAATTAGATTAACTTAAGTTAAAAAGTTGTGAAATATTACTAGTTCTGGTGATTATCTTGTAAGTATCTACAATAAAATTCATTAATTCTAGAAAGTAAATGAATATTTTAATATTAGAAAATAGCAAAAATACAAGAATAAAAATGCAAACAGATAACTTGTATATTATTTACTATCATTTTTTCAGTAAAATAGAGCAAATAATATAAATAAATAAAATACAGATAATATGACATTTAAAAAGTAACTTGCACTCTTTCTTTTTTAGATGAAAATTCCTGACTAATTGTTAAGCAGCATATTTATGTAATTATATATAATCTATTCAACATAACACATTTATATGAAGGAAATAAATTCATTTAAAAATATAATAAAAGCACATAATTTGCTTTCGTTTAAAGGAAATACGTTAGCTTGTGGACATTCATATTTAGAAATATCTAAGTAAGCAATGACTAAATTGTCATTTGTCAGGGCCTGAAGGATGGTTGTTGTTGTTGTTGTTTTAAAAAAACAGGGTTTAAAAGGAACACTGCTTTGAAGTAACACCCTGCTTTAAATGTAGAATGAGAAGTTTGTCTATTACATAGTCCAGGTAGATAGTAGAAGGAAAATGTACTGGATTTTTTTGCTGGCCGTCTATCAACCCAACTGCTATCTGCTTGTGGAAAACTTTTTTTTTTTTTTTTTTGCAGGAGCACAACTTTGCATGCATGTTCCAACAGAAGCTGTCTGCCTAGCTACTTCCTAGCCTTAAGTCTTCAAATGAAACCTACCCAGGAATGGCAAAGTTACCATAGTTGAGGTTACTACAGAAGGAACAACTGCAAAAGAAGTTGTCCCTTAAAATCTCTTGAAGCTGAAGGTGTTGCAGTGAATAACTGAAGAGGAGGTAATAATACAGGGTGCACTCTGCATGTTGCTAGAATTATTAGATGTCCAGCAAAAGGATTTCATTTCCCACTCAAGTCCTCTGTCTAGCAAGCATAACCTTAAAATCAATATTTTCTGTTTTCCTGAACAGCTTTTCTCTGTGGCACAGCACTTCCCCTATTAATTGATTAGTACTCTCCAGCCAGTTTACACTGCTGCCTGAAATTGACAAGACCTTAATCAGTTACATGCGGAAGGTTTTTACCTTCTAACTGGCTCTAACACATTGTGAGATTGAAAAAAAAACAATCTTTCTGATGCTGGAGAAAGTAATGTCAGGTACATTTTTGGGGAAGTTTTTTTGCTGTAATTTTTGTTGATTACCATGTCCTCCTTTTCTCTTGATTTGTTCTCCTTTCCAATTGTCTGTGTCCTCCTTGGCTTGTTCAGCTATCTGGTAACAATATGTGTAGCTGGAAAAGGATTTGTTAAACCTTTTCTTTCTTCAAATGGCAGTAAGGAAAGCCTAAAAGTTCAAGCCTAAAAGTTCTTTTATTTGTTGGTTAGTGTTACTAAATTGTGGTAGTAGTAAATTATCTATTATACAGAATTTATTTTTTGATTTAAGTGCTTACCTGGTATATATGATGATCTTGTTCATGGGAGATAACGGTGTTCATGATACAACAGGCTATAGTTTGATGTGGATTTGCTAAGTTATCCACATAGTGGTTATATCCTGTTTTGAGATCTGTAAGATACCACCATGTATCACCCAAAAATGTCTGAAATTTGCAACTGGTACAAAATAGAACAGCTAGGATGATGATTGTGGGGGGGCAGGTTCAGCAATTATATGAAGCTGAAATACTTTATCAGGAGTAATGATAAAAGCCATGGCAATGATCTTAAAAGCCCCAATTAGTTTAGAGCAGGGCTGTCAAATTCTTGGCTTGCAGGCCAGATGCAGGCCAGATGCGTCATGTGCTGGCCATACCCACGCCTGGTTTAGCAAAGGATAAAGAAGTCCTGATATGGCACGTGGCGTGGCTGTGATGAGGTGAGTTTGAGACCTCTGGTTTAGCGTTTGAATATCTAAAGAACAGTTATGAATCTGGATATAAAAGCTGCAGGAGAGGTCTTAGAAAATTAGAATCAAGGTTTTTTTGGCATGCAAGAGAGGGCCTTCTCCTCTCTTGCTCATAAGTTATGGAAAACTCTCTTTGGGATTATATTTGGTCCTATTCTCTCTGCATTAATAAAATGTGTTAAAATACATTTGTTCACCAACATCTGACAGAATTGCTTTAAGCATAAAGTTCTGTGTTTGCTTTTAATTTTATTTCTTATTTCAAAAATCAAAATAATGCATAGGATTCCACAGAACAGATATTATGTTATCCAGTATGCCCTAACACAAGTCCTCCATAAAGCCAATCTCCCGTATTCAGTTTTGGGGTTCCACTACACTGAAAGAGTAGCACCATAGCGGTAATTCCAAAAAGAAATTGAAAAACATAATTTGTCATCTGCAATAACAGATGGTGAGAAGGCAAGAGAGAAAATACTGGAAATATGTGTTCAGTTCATAGATCAGAAGAAACCTTTAATCAGACCACTATTAGAGCTTTTTTCTACATCCATTTTATTTGGTGTATAGCTGTTTCAGTTACACCTTATCAAACCCTAGTCATATCTTGGTTCTGTGTGACTGGGTTCTCTGGCTCTCTTATTGTTGTCAATTAATTTAGTTTAAAATGTTTTTTTAATTCCACTCTTGCCTAACCCATTCTTATAAGTATTTGTTTAGGTTTTAATGCAACTATTCTTTTCCCCCTTTCCTATTTTCTTTTTTTCTTTTTTCTCTTTTTTCCTGTGTGTTTTATTTTACATCATTGTAAGACAAATTTTCAATTGTACTAGTTTTGATGTATAGGTAGACTTCAATTTATGATGGCAGTTGAGAATTTCCATCCTAAGTAATTGCGATGCTAAGCAATGAGAAGGTACATGAGAGATGTGGCACAGGACACTGAAAGGAAGTGTGCAAGAGATGCCTCACAAGAATTGAGAAAGGTGTGTAAGGATGCAAGAGGTTTTATGAGAAGCACAGTACGGGCTAAACAAGGTGTGTAATGAAGCAAGATGGTGTTCAAGAGGTGCTCCACAGACTGGGAAGAATGGAGAAAGGTGTGTGAGAAGTGCTGTGGGGCAAATAGGATATGCAATGGTGCAAGTGTATGTGCCACATGAATTGTGTAGGGTGCTTGAGATACTGTATAGGTCAGGGAGAGCATGTCGGGGTATGAAGAAGGTCAAGGAGGGTACACAGGAGTGAGGGAGTTATAGCAAAGGTCATGTGGATTGTGTCTGGGGTGCATACATGGTGAGTGCAGAACAAGCACAGAAGGTCTGTGGAAAGATGCCTGGGTAGAAGAGACTTACCATTTCTGAGGAAGCTTGCAGGAAGGGATGCAAATGGTGATCACATGGTCATGATGCACTTAGAAATCAGTTGTAGGTGCAAGTGGGTTGCCAAGCACCCAGATCATGATCATGTGACCATATGACTGTTGGGATGGCTGGAACTCTGAGGACCAATCATAACCACCATGTTCAGTGCCATTGTAACTGGCACTGACCAAAAGGTCTTAGGTTAAGGAATACCTTTAGCTCCTTTCCCCTGTGCCTCTCTCCAGTAATCATTCAAGCATTCACTTCTTTTTTCCTCTGTGTAATATCATGGGAAATACTGTATATGAAATGTGTGTGTGTATGTGTGTATGTATACATATGTATATTTGCGTATACACACACACATGCACATACACACACATTTATATGGTTTTTATTTTAAGGAAAAACATTAGCCATCCAACAAATTATATTGGCAAGGCCATATTCTGTTGTGATAAAACTCTTCTAAGTCACATTAAGTATCTAGGAACTAACAGATGTAGAATATTTATTTTATGTACCTATATAATTATTATATTTTAATATATACCTTTATAATATGTTCATTTATTGAACATTATAATGACTTTACATGTTGCTTTTCTGTACTCTGCTACCTCATGTGCTCTGTTGTTCTAATACACTTTTCCTTTTTATATATGTCTTTTGCAATCTGCTTATGAATTTAAGTATCATAATTTTAGAGGATTAAAAGAATTGCAAGAAATAAGGAAGGAGGATTCAGATTCCCATTGTTTAATACTGATTTATGAGATGTTATTAAATTCTATTATGTTTCCATTTAAAATATTTCCCAACAAATACAACTGAAGATTTAAAATATTATACCCAGATTCTAGCTTTTTAAGGAATATGCTACACAAGTTCAAACAGATGCTTTGCAGTACAAATTTAGCACGTTGCTATAACTTTTTAAAGCAGCCATGTTTACGTGGGATTGAGCAGTTATCATTTGCATCTACCATAGTATCCCAGGAAACGATAAAGCTGCTTTAAAGAACAGTGGAACAGATGTTCTATTTGTATTTCATTAACTCTGTAGCATATTTTTAAAATTCTATCCAAGACAATGTATAGTCCTAGAATATCTGGAATTAATATAGTGAATGAAAGTAAAGCTTAGTTAGAAAAAGTCAAAAGTCCTCTGTAGGCAGACTAAGGATAAAAATGTTCTGGAAACAAAGGCAAGCAACTGTTGGCATAAATCTACAACTAAATGAAATATTTTTTTAAAAAAATAAATAAATTAAAAATATAAACTAAATAAGATTAAATGATAGTGGCATTTCATGTAATATCTACTGGAAATGTGATAGTCCATTGTAATATTTGGCATGTATTGTTTAACTGTAATTACTAAACTATATCTTTTGTAGAATTATTTCAATTCATTTTTACTAAAACAAAATTAACCTCCAAAATGCTGACTCAAGTGCTAAATGAGGTAATGTTTTGCCTTTGGAGAATTGCAGTAATAAAATTAAGCCCAATTAGTATACATTAGAATTTATTTTTTTATAAATTGCTAATAGTGATATCTTAATAAAAGTTAATATAAAGCAAACAGAGTTTTATTTTATAGCCCATTCAGCTCTAATCAGGTTACTGCACCCAGTCACCTAAAGTAAATTAAAAATTACCCTCACAAAAAAAAAGAAAGTACTTGGTTTGGAACAAGTGGTTTCTCTTATTATTATTTTTTCTTACAGATCCTAAAGGAGGTGGGCTGAGGAATAAGACTTGAAAGATTTGATGGTTTGCCGTACAATATCCGTAACTGGATTAGCTGAATGAAACCAAGGAAATGTTTGAAAAGCTTATGCTAATTATCAAATGCATGTCCATCTATTTTTAAAGAATCTTTTTACTACCACTTAGGGACAGTGAGGTTAATTTTTTTTCTCTTGCTTCTTGTGAAAGGTGAGAGAAACAAGGCAAACAAAAAGAGGAATGCCTGTAAATCCAATAAAGATTTTGTTGGAAAATAGTGCCCTGGACAAGTATGATGACTGATAAACAATTACAAGATATTATTGCCCTTGTCAACCTTGAACTCAAAGTGAACTGAGAACCTGAGAAATAAAGTCAATATTTTACCATGTTTGCACATAGCTGTCATCTTTCTAGCTTTACATTGGAAAAAATCTCCCAAAAATCAATGTATTGTGTGAAAACTTGATTTAGCAATCTATTTTTACTAATATATTAAGGCTATTGATATCAAAAGAAAGGTTTATGAAAATCAGACAGCAATGTAACTTGTAATTGAAAAAAACATTTTATTTTATACTACAGTAATGCAGTTTCCCTAGGAAAAAAAAAACAATGTTTTTTTTATTATAAATGCAAGATGTATAAAGTAAATTTCAAGGCAATACTTTTCTATTTGTTATTTGGCATATTCTTGCCTTGTAAACTTACCATTTTATTCTACCAACAAACAGCCATCTGACAATTGTAGCAGATGAAAATATAAAAAAAATATTTCAGCAAACTCATTATTTTTAAAATCATATTTTGTTAGTTTAATAAAAATATTATTTTTAAAATGAAATTAGCTGATTTGAATTTGGATACTGATCAATATACAGTATATTTTTAAGCACAGCTATATCGTCAGTAAAACCTTTCATGCTCATCTGCTTGTATTTGTATTTAAAAGATTTATACATACAGTTCTCCTCTATGAATTCTGACAAGAAGTGCATAAAATATAATTGCAATTAGAGATATGCTGAGATGCCTGAAAAATACATCCTTATATTAAGTCATGAGGCTGAGCTACCTGCTGATTCCCAGGTAACATAGGTACTTAATTTACCTCCATGCTGAGCACGTATTTGCTGTTTGCATTTCATAGGAGAGATCCATTATCCATATCAATAGCAGACATCCAATTATAAGCAGAGAAGCTCACTTTAGCTATCAAATATATTAGGCTGCAAAGAGGCAGATCATGGAGATGATACATCATCATTACAACAGACTGATAACAGGTTATATGCATGTGAGAATTATCAAAAGAGCAACATTCAAAAACCAACACCAGCTATTAGAAAAAGTAGATTGGTCTCTTCCCCTTTCCCTTGTGGTTTGCAGTGACAAAATGAACAAACAAAAAACCTAGAGAATCTTGAACTATTAACACATCTACTTTCAAAACCTGATTTCTTCTGGCAAGAATTTTATCCATAATGGCAAGTATTTTTGTTCTTATCCTAGAAAGCTGTGTGTTATTATTTGAATGGCAATTGGAGGACTAGAACAATCAAATGGAACCTCCCCTCCAAATGTGGGATTGGTCTTTGTGGAAATTGTGTCTCTTTTGAACAAAATTCCCCATATAAAATCTAATTTGATGGTTTTTAGAGTTGCAAACTTGCTTTTAGAGGCATTCATGTATTTTCTACAAAAGAAAATATTTAGGCTCAGCTATAGACCAAGATTCAGCTAGCTCTAAAAAATGAAAGTACATTGATGAAGTCTCATTTTTATTTATTTGCACATTGCAAAAACAGGAAATTAACCCAATTATGAATGGAATTATAACAGATAACATATAATTTCCTGAAACAATAAATATCTTTTTATAAGTATAGTAATAAAACATTATGCGTTAGAATAATAAAATATTCTTAAATTCAAATTCTTAAATCAATCAGATGCTAGGAATTCCAGTATTGTAGATTCAAGAAAATAAAGCTTTGAATAAAAATCTATTGTAGAAAGGCATTGAAAGACATTTGAGAAAATGTCTATTTCATTTGATTTCAAAATGTCATTTGCCTATTTTTATTAAAGCTCAAGATTCTACTCCTAGACATTGAAGTAACAAATATGAAAGGTACTTTGCAACTTTATAAAATAGTTTTCCTCTTTTTGGTATTATAATCTATTATGAAAGTGATTGGTACAAGAATTAGGGTCTCCAGCCTAACCAACTTATGACCCAGAGGAGAAATTAAAGAATGGGGAGTATAATTGGTAACTTATTAAAACAGCAGCTCATTCTCCCCAATTTCTTTCCAAATCACAGATTCCACACATTGTGCTTTGTAATCTTATATGGCCATTAAGTGCTACTGCTTTCAGGCGGCCTTCCTTGTGGTAAGATATGACAGGGCAATAACCGTTCCGCATGGCCTACTTCTTAGTGGGATAACAGCAGCAATTGTTTCATAGGGATAGCAAAATATGTAACCAGCAGTGGCAGCAGCAGCAGGAAGCACCTGCTATTTTCCAAGCTTGGATTGCATTAAATGCAATTAGATTAATTTTCAAATATCTGTATCATGTAGCTGCCAGTCTGCTATCCCTATATTGCCTCCACTGCAATAGGTAAGATACATGCTGAACAACTTTGTCAGTAAATGATCCTGTTGCCCAAACTGTCTTTCTTACATAGCATCTTAGCCTGGAAAGGTCTTGCCTGTTTTCCCCATAAAAAGATAGGAACATTAATTAGTCCAATCATTTAACCTCCTGCAATTATGAAAAACATGGGATAAAGTTACATATGACACTATACTATACCCAATCAACATCATCAGGACAAGTAAATGTTGCGTATTGGAGCCTCTGGAATGTTTGATAAAGTGATTGTCTGAAATATCTGTAGATTGTTTTAATAAAATTAACACTATTAGCACTGATTCAACAAAGAAATACATGGACATTTCTCTATACCTCTCCATCCTGCAGTCTCTTCTAAAATTGATCCCTACACTCAGCAAATGTAACCCTGCAGTTTTTCCCTTGTTCATTTGTTTAGCCACAAAACACAGAGCCGGGTGACATGAATCTCTTCTCTCTAGCCCCCCCCCCCCTAATACTTTGATGTTGAATATAAGTTATCCCAGCAGTGACATGTAAAGAAGGACAGGTCTAATCAGAGGAGAAAACTTGCCAGCTGCTTGAAGTATCATAATTTTGGAAGTCTCTGTTCAATATATGTAAATGTCTCAGAATATCATCAGATTTCATGCAGAAAACCTTTCTTCATGAGCCATCTCCCAGAGAAAATGGTCTCTTCCCACTATTTCCCTTTATTTGGATTCTTGCAGATGCAACTATATATTTCTACAGTCTATGACGGAACTGATTTAATTACAGCTGACGTTTGGCTGCACCTGGATGGCAGTTAGGTTTTCCAAGTATTTTGAGTTCAATAAGGAAAAAAAACAACAACCAGAAAGACAATGCTGCAATAACTTTTAAAGGGATTTTGACTTTTTCTTTTCCTTTTTTCTGCAATGAAATGTATATGGCATCTTATAAATATACATCTTCTTATTCTAAAGTGAAGAAAAGATTCTGATACATATATAATAAACTTCAAAATTCTTTCTTGGCAGCACTGTACATGAAAAGAGTGTACTTTATGGAACAAAATAAAAAAAAAATTTGGCCCTAACAGTTTCACATGAGGCAAATGATGTCACGGTGAAGTTTTTCTAAAGTTAGTGAGCAGACGACTTTTTAAAAAGAGACTGAATGGTAATCAGTGAACCAGTTTGCTTGAGAAAACGCTTGGCAGTCTCTGCTTAGCAACTGAGGATGGGGGTGGGGAAACTATTTACCTTAAGAACCAGGGAGAGGTGATACTACAGGCAGCACTATACAAGCACACAATTGCTAATTGATAGTTGCCCTACTGATGTCAGCAGTTTGAATGCATCCCAGATAACTATCTAATCAGCAATCAGGCACTTGAATAGTGCTAGCTAAAAAATTCCATTTTCCCTTGAGGGCCATGTTGTAGCTACTAGTGGTTTCATCTAGTGAACCAATTCATTGCCTGCTGTTGAGAATATCAATTCATTAACAAAACAAAAACAAAAAGCTCTTTTCTTGCACCTGAACTCCAGAAATGAGGATGTTTAAGACAGTTCTGTTTTAATGTACTACATGAATTAACTTTTGTAAAGGTGACAAAGCAAAACTATTAGTAATGCATTTTAAATCCCTAGTTTCTCATTTTGTTTCATGCAGGTATTTCTCATTTAATTTAGTGGAATATCACACGTGTATAATTTCACAAACACAGTCAAACATTATGTCAACAGGTTCAACATATAATGTTCTCACTCCAATGCACAGATACAAGAACTCATGCAAAATTCCTCATTGTTATCCTACTCCTATTGTACATTATTAAGCTATCAAAGTATTATACTTATTGTTGATAGAAATGTGTTTGTTGGGTATAATTGTTTCTGATTATACCTCCATAGGAGTTCTTGCTTTTCTGAATGAAGGAAAAAATGTAAAAATCATTTGACAAATAAAATATTACTTTTAATGTGAAGGACATTAATGAAGATTAAGAAAAGAATCTTCTACATTTCTGATCTGTGTCACTGGGCTTAGTGAGACTTAGAATGTTTGATTGTACTGCAGCACCTGACAAATATACAGTAACAAAAATGAAGTTTGGCTAAAAGACCAGATTAACATTAAAGCATTGATGGTCGAAAAACAACCTACCACTCCATCCTAAATTTTACTGATACAAAGAAAGTGTAACATGTTTCTAACTTGTTTATAATCAGGCTGAAATTCCCTGCAATGGTTGAAAGTTAAATTTTCAATATTTCCTATTTAACTATTAAAGTTCCACAGTAGTTCAAGGCAGTTGATAAGTTCTGTTGTATGAATAGAGAAGCAAGTCAAATAAAACAGTCTTCCTTCAAGACAGTTTGTATGGAGTGTTTGTACTGATTTTATAATAAAAATTTAACAACTCTATCTCCAAAGGTTAGCATCAACATAATAGGGGTGGGGAAAAAACTAATTAAAGCAAATTAGCTTAATGTGCATATGCAGGATAAGATAGATTACTTCTTGAAATCCTAGAAGATAATAGCACCCATATGGGATGTGTTTTTGGCATTTTTCATATAAATTGGACAGTTTTAGGGGAAAGATATGGTACAAAAGTCCTTATGGGCAGTTACGTCTTTTCAGTGTTGGTGGCTGACATCATAAAAGTATAATTTTAATTGCTATTAATTGCATAAAGTCTACTCTTATTGAATACTTAATGCCATTTCTGACAACCTTACTAGTTTATATACCTTAATGAAACTTTCATACCAAATTTTTTTGAAATTACATAAACATTTGCAGCATTTAAGCCTTCAGATTTTACTGAATAGCAAGCTTAAATTACAGAGACACTTTGTTCTATAAAATGTTCGTTTTCTTTATCACAACAATATATTAATGAGCATGTCCACAGCATAGCTGTTTGAGAGTACAATTTATAGTTTAGACTTCATTTTATTTCCGGGGACTACAGTATTGATTTCTAGCATATTTTTGACATTAAGACAAAATCTCAATCAAGTTGGGTTAATCTATAATATGGTTAAAACAAGAACTACGGTAAATGGTAGCCCTTAATGGAAACATTGAAAACAATCTATAGAATATATATTCAATTACAATCCTTGGGCATTGAATTACACAATATATTTCTGCAATTAAAATGAAATGCATGGGATCAAAAGCATTACAATCAATAGTAAAAGAAATCTAAAGATCCTAACAAAAGAAAATGAGTTTCAAATGTTTATCATTCTTTTCATTTGCTTTCAGTTTTATCTTTAGTACTACTAGTTACTCAAGTTCTGCCATTGGTGATGGCTGCATTTTAAAAGTATAATGGATTCGCTCTGTGATGTCGAACCTATGGCACGTGTACCAGAAGTGGCACGCAAAGCCCTCTCTGTGGGCATGTACACCATCGTCAGCTGCTCTTCTGGTTTCATGCACACCAGCCAGCTGCTCTTTGTGGGCGCCAGAGTGCTGGAAAACAGGCTGAAAATGGTCTGAAAACAGCACAAAAACTGCCCCAAAATGACCGGAAAAATGGCCAAAAAACAGGCATGTGTGCAACAGCCAGCAGGTATTTAGATTTTTGGCACTCTGGCATGTGCACACAAGCATGTTTCAGTTTGGGCACTCTGTGCCGAAAAGGTTCGCCATCAGTGCATTAGATCATCTCAATTCAATATTTGTAAATTAGTAAGAAAACATGCAAATTATCTTCCAATTTATTTTCAATATTTCATATTTTATTCTTTCATAGAGCCAATCTGGTATCTAGTTAAGGCACTGGCCTAAGAGCCTAGAAACCAGGAGACTATAAGTTCTAATCCAGAGGTGGTATTCAGCAGGTTCATTTTGAGTAGTTCGGAGAACTGGTAAATACCACTTCTGACTGGCCCCACCCCCATCTATTCTCTGCCTCCAGAGTATCAACTGATCTGGAGGAAATGGGGATTTTGCAGTATCCTTCCCCTGCCACACCCACCAAGCCATGCCATGCCCACCAAGCCACGCCCACAGAACCAGTAGTAAATTTTTTCGAATCCCACCACTATTCTAAGCCCATTTTAGGCATGGAAACATGCTGGGTGTCTTTGAGCCAGTCACTCTCTCTCAGCCCAGCCCATCTTGCTAAGGTTGTTTAGTAGGGAAAATAGGTACTATATTATATAAAGGAATGTTATGTATATTTGTGGCCTTGAGTTTCTTATAAAATAATGAAAGTGGGATAAAAAAATAAAAAAATGTCATTTTTTCTCAGGCTGCACATAGTATCCCTTTAAGTGGTTTTGGCACTGCATTTGAAATTAATTTTGGGAGGATTAAAATATGCTTTAAATAATTTCAATTTTGTAAATTTACTATCAGAGTTCTTACTAAATAAATAAGAAAAAGAAAAATGGTAAAAATAAAAGAAAATCATTCATTTTTCCTTTGTAATTTAGTTAATAATTTTATGGATTTTTTGTGTTGTCTCTGAAAAAAAATCAGTATTTTTCCATGACACTTTACTTTTTATATAATTCAAAAACATTTATTTCAGATGTCACACCAAATCATTGATCAGAAAGTTTAACTATTTATGATTTGGTGAACTAGAAATCCAGGTTCATAAATCAGGGTTTGACAGACATTTGCAGGATATTATTTAGAATAGATAATTGTCTTTTATAGGGAAAAATCTGCATTTGGTATATAATCATACAGATGTAGTAAATATAGCTACACAGTCATATGTACTAGGAGAGTCCAAATTTGGCAACTTTAAGACTTGCAAACTTCAACCCCCAGAATTCCCCAGCTAGGAAAATAGCTGTGGAATCCTGGAAGTTGCAGTCCACATGTCTTAATGTTGCCAAGGTTGGACACTTTTGATATATACATATAGGCACAGAAATCTTCCCACTCATACATTAAATTAAATTGAGTTATCTCTTAAAGTTGTTCAACTTTTAACTTAGTTGATGTTTCTATCTTCTCCAACTTTAAAACAATTTGTTCCTTGATCACTTTGAAAGTAGTAAGTTTCAAAACTATACAGGTGAAACTCAAAAAATTAGAATATCGTGCAAAAGTTCATTTATTTCAGTAATGCAACTTAAAAGGTGAAACTAATATATGAGATAGACTCATTACATGCAAAGCAAGATGGTTCAAGCTGTGATTTGTCATAATTGTGATGATTATGGCTTACAGCTCCTGAAAACCCCAAATCCACAATATCAGAAAATTAGAATATTACATGCAATCAATAAAACAAGGATTGTACATAGAACAATATTGGACCTTTGAAAAGTATAAGCATGCATATGTACTCAGTACTTGGTTGGGCCCCTTTTGCAGCAAATACTGCCTCAATGTGGCGTGGCATGGAAGCTATCAGCCTGCGACACTGCTGAGGTGTTATGGAAGACCAGGATGCTTTAATAGCGGCCTTCAGCTCTTCTGCATTGTTCGATCTCATGTCTCTCATCTTTCTCTTGGCAATGCCCTATAGATTCTCTGTGGGGTTCAGGTCAGACGACTTTGCTGGCCAATCAAGCACAGTAATCCCACGGTCATTGAACCAGGTTTTGGTGCTTTTGGCAGTGTGGGCAGGTGCCAAGTCCTGCTGGAAAATGAAGTCAGCATCCCCATGAAGCTCATCTCGGAAGGAAGCATGAAGTGCTCCAAAA